>NW_027456661.1:0-187500 GCF_040206685.1 Ascaphus truei | reverse complement strand
GTGTGTGTGTGTGTGTGTGTGTGTGTGTGTGTGTGTGTGTGTGTGTGTGTGTGTGTGTGTGAATCAGTGTGTGTGTGTGTGTGTGTGTGTGTGTGTATCAGTGTGTCTGTATCTGTGTGTGTGTGTGTGTATCAGTGTGGCTTTTTTGGCGATAAGCTGGTGATAAGTGGCTTATCGCTGCTTACTGCATGAGGCCCTTAGGGAGGATTTGTTCCTTTAAAGTACACCTAGTTTGGCATAGGATTTGGATGTCAGGGTATCAATGTGCAACCCAAATGTTAAATGGGAGTTGAATGCCCAGATATTTCAAACAAGTAACAGGGGCTAGGATGGTTTTAGAGCTGGTTTTTATCTGAAGCTCTGTCATTGGCAGCTTTAGCAATTTAGCTCTGGTCCCAAATACCATTGTTACAGTCTTGTCAGTGTTTAAAATCAGTTTGTTTTGGGAAATCCAGTTTCAAGTCTCAAAAATCAGATTGAAGTATGTGTTCAAGGTCAGAGAGGCGAGGGCTGCGTGCATATAGGATAAGATCTAAGGCCTCTCACAATAACCCGTTAGGAATATTAATTCCTCATCTATCCGACATAAGTATAAAATATAGTCTACCAAGACCCCTAATACAGAGTTACCCACCTTATACGGGAGCAGCTGCCAGACGAGTATAGTAAATGTATCTTATTTCTTTTGCCATTGGAGGGCAGCGTGGAGTTGCAAGGAGTGGCGCCCGTAAGGACGACGTGCCAGTTAGGCGGAAGGAGAAGCGCACACACTTTTATGTGAAACGGATATATTTGGGGAGGGATTTAGGAGTCTGAGTAAGAAAATTAACCATTTAAATATGTACAGATTTAATCCCACTTTTGGAAATTAGGGATGTTGCCTAAAAGTTTGAGAATGCATAAAGTGCCACCCATGGGCTTTAATGAAGCAGCATTTGTGGGCTAAAGGGAACAGCATTCTGTATAAAGGTATTTTGGACTCGATATAAATAATTGATGCCAAAAACTAATATTAAGTAAATTGAGAATGGAAAAATCTTCAACACAAACGTACAGAATGTGATATTCTGAGAGATCTTACAGATGTTATCAAATCCCACAGTGAATATATAGAAAATGTCTGTATAGAACGAGTCAAACAAGAATATGCCAATAAAACGTTTAATTGGGAGATACAGGGGCCACAATTCAGGTCATTTAGCTGAAAGAAGAGAAGCAGGTCAGCCGGTCAGCCAGTAGAGCAGGTCAGCAGGTCAGCCAGAAGAGCAGGTCAGCCGGTCAGCCGGTAGAGCAGGTCAGCCGGTCAGCTCTGAGATCAGCATTACTTATATCCCCTAAACGTTGTCCCCTGCATGTAATGCTGCAGAACAGCCTACACTGCATATACTGTACATGAGATACTTAACCCTTTTCGCTCGACTAATCTGAATGATTTGCTAATTGGTTTGTAATTAGAGAGATATTTGTAGCAGAATCCCATGTATGTTATTTTTACCTTTTTAGATACCGTTTTGTGTAATAAAAGATATGAGATCAGAGGGGCTTCCTGTTTGCACTCGTGTTTTGGCAGAAGTGTATATGTGACCCTATAAATCTCCCTCACACCCGGGCTTGGCAGCGTGACACTAGTGCAGCGTCCTGGGGAAGAATCACTGAGCTGTTAGCAATAGATACAACGGATAGAAAAGACACTACACATAGGTTTGATTAAAGAGAGTATTTTATTGAAATAATGAATCACTTTGCTGGGAGGGGCCTGCAGCACATTGCAGAGTGATATAGTAACACGCAGAGCAATGCATTGCAGGCCCCTCCGGCAGCAAAGGGGTGAAGACCAATGCAGGGTGTATAAAGATCTCACTGATAATTCATTCACAAAGGGCAGTTTGTTGCTGTGATCCAGAGGAAGGCGAAACATAACCCCTGCTGTGCAATGGGGGAAAAAAATTCCTTCCTGACCCCATTAAATGGCGATCGGATGGTCCCTGGATCACTGCGCAGTGAGATCAGATGGAGCAGCACAGATCAGCGTTGTTATACACAGGGGCACACTCAGTATATAGAGATGCAGGTGATGGGGCCCTTGTGCCCCTGTGTATAACTCACCTGCTCCCCCATCCCCCTGCATATCTATCCCATTCACCCCTTTTCCTCCCGCATACCTCGCAGGGCCGGCCGGCCATTAGGCGGTCGCCTAGCGCGCAGAGGTCCTAGGGGCGCATTAATAATCATTATTATTTTTTCCTCTTATTATTTTTAATTTATTTATCTTTTTTTTTTCAAAATTATTTTTATTTTTTTATCCAGTATTTTGGCGCCCTTTTATTTTTATTTTGCGTCGCGCTGGGTTGCGGTCGCACCCCCTGCAGCCCCGATATCTACGCCACTGTTTATTTTATTATTTTATTTATCTTATTATTTTTTTATACAACTGGGGCACAAATTTTAAGTTTTGCCTCGGGCGCATGAAACCCGTGCTCTGGCCCTGCTCCTTGTTCTCTCTCACCCTCTCACGCCCAATATCCCTATCTCCCTCTAGTACCTGCCCCTCCCTCAGCCTTCCTGATCTTATCTGCCTCTCCTGCGGTCAAACCAACTTCTCAGGGCCCCTAGAATACCCCTGTTTCTACGCCCTGGCTCCTCTGCTACCTGCTCCTGGCTTCTTCTCCGCCTAAAAAAGGTGAAGCAGCAGATCTGTCCGCACCTCTCGTATTCTCCTACCTGCTCCCGGGGTCTTCTCCTCCGCCTAAAAAAGGTGAAGCAGCAGATCCGGCCACACCTGTCGTATGCTCCTTGGTCATCGTACACCACGTCTGCGTCATCGGCCGCCTTGTAGCCCACCTCATTGTTCCACTTGACGCCCGCTTTGTCATATGCCTCGTCGTCCGCCTCGTAGCCCGCCTCGTCGTCTGGTGGCACAAAGGGCACCACCTTCGTGCGTGTCCTGATCTGCAGGAGACATGAAATGTTTGTAACCAGGGACAGTGATACTCTGTATCGCAAGAGCTCCTGTGCCACTTATACCCCATCCCCAATACCACGTTATACCGCCCTCCACAGGGCAAATACCCGTTATACCCACCTCCCCAGGCCCAGTACCCAGTTATACAACCCTCCCAAGGCCCAGTACCCTGTTATACGTCCCTCCCCAGGCCCAGTACTCGTTATACCCACCTCACCAGGCCCAGTACCCGTTATACCCACCTCACCAGGCCCAGTACCCATTATATACCCCTCCCCAGAAGGTCATGTTTCTATTTATCAAAAATACATTGAGTTACCTCTGGTTTTCAGGCATGTCCTGAGGGAGTTATCACAGAGACACAGAAACGTCGCTGAGTTTGGTTAGTAACTCCCTTAACTTCTCAGCAGTTGAATTCCACCTTAGGCGCTTAGCACGTTAAAAACAAGCGTTGCTATTTCTCTGCATGAAGTTGCAGGTAATTGGAAGAGTTACACAGTGACGGCTATTTCATCACTCACCTTCTTCCCCCGAAACGGTCTTTTCTGTCTTATTTCCGGCTTCACATCGGATATCCATATCCATTCTTGGCCTCTGATCTGTATGCAAGGCAATGCTTTAAGACAGGGTTGCACAACCTTTTCCCCCTGCTCCCCCCTCCACCTTGCCCACCTTGTCTCCGACGTTCTGATGTAACGACGTCATGTGATATCACGTTGCTATGGCAATGCCACATCATGTGACGCCACGTTGCTGTCGCCAGAAGCCGCCGGAGACAAGGAAAGGGAACTTACAGAGGCCTTGCGCGTGATCTCCGGCATTTAATTTAAATGCTGTGGGGAAGAGCGAGGGGCCTCTGTAAGCGCCGAGCACCTCCTCCCAAGAAAATGTCGTGCCCCTCGATTTGCGCACCCCTGCTTTAAGAGATATTCTGGGACCCTCCAACTCCTCCATCGGACCCTTCCTCATATTGACTGACCTTGCAGTGCTCTGCACTGACTTGCACTGATGGTGCCTCTCAAAATACCATGCTAACTCATTCTGAACATACATGTGTCCTTTTTACATGTTACTCAGCTTGTATGGGCCACAGACAGCTTTCCTGGGGTCCAGGACTAGTTTCCACCGGGGACACTCACCCATGGGTCGGCGACTTTGCGAGAACCCACCCCCCCCAACCTGTTTTCTCTTGCACTGCCATAGACAACAACATTTCGGCCTGCTGGTCTTTCTCAGGTAAAGTGGCTAAACCCACTAAATCCAGCAAAGAAAGGCCAGCAGCCGAAACATTGTAGTCTGTGGCACAATAAATTATCTTTTTTTATTCAAATCCGTGTGCCCTTTCCCATCAATCATATTGTATCCATTGGACGAAATGCCGGTCTTCCCTGAGACTAAGGGGCACCGGTAAAAGTATCACTACTTATTGTTTTTTTTTGGTGTGCAGCAAATCCCCATCATTTTTGCGTTCTCTTGCTCTGCCCCAATCTGACACACCACCTTGCTCTCTCACCCCCCTCTTAGACTCCCCCGTCACCCTTTCCTTCCTCAAAGGATGTCCTTTAATCAGATCTTACCCAAATTGTCTCCATCTCCCTTGGAAATGTTCTGTCTTTAAGCTGTGCGGCTCCTCTTGATCCGAACTTTCTTAGCTGACCCCTTTAGGTTTCGGCTCCGAGGGTCTAAAAAATAAGCGACTCCGAAAAGATGTGAAATATGCGCACGGGTCCTAATGGGGCACTGAGGGGGAGACTTAAATACTAGTAAATATAATCTACTGTGCTAACAAATATAATCTATTAACTAAGAAATATAACTTATTAAACTAAGAAATATAATTTATTAAACTAACAAATATAACTTATTAAACTAACAAATATAACTTATTAAACTAAGAAATATATTTTATTAAACTAAGAAATATAACTTATTAAACTAAGAAATTTAACTTATTAAACTAAGAAATATAATTTATTAAACTAAGAAATATAACTTATTAAACTAAGAAATATAACTTATTAAACTTAGAAATATAATCTATTAAACTAAATAAATATCTATTAAACTAAATAAATATCTATTCAACTAAATAAATATAATCTATTTAAAAACAATACAATAACAAGCTGGAGAAATGATACGTCAACCAAGTCACAGATGTGATGCCAATGAGCGTTGAACTCCTTGCAGATCCACCGTCAGCTGGTTGTGGCAGAAAGTGGTGACATACAGTAGAACAGAGTGGTTGAGCTGTAACCACGGCAGTCAGGTCAGAAATCAACACAATATTTTTTGAAATTTAGAATGAGAATGTTCTGTATGTCACATTCTGGGCTCAGACTCTGAGCCCTGTCACATGTTAGCAGCTTGTGATAATAGAAAGTATCCATATACTGGGATGTGATAAGAAACATGAAGGTCATTTTATAATGGGTCCCATAACCTGCTTTATATGAAGTATCATTTTACACTAATTAGTAGAGATGTTACATTTTGAAAAATAGCACTTCTGGCGACATTGTTCATTTTCTCTACAAATGATAAATGAAAAAGTTGGATAAAACGTTATATGTGTGTGTGTGCGCGCGCAATATATATATATAGAGGTATCAGTACCGTGTTAGCCGAGCTTCAATAATCAAAAAATAAATAGATGATACCGTTCTGTGGCTAACGAAATGCTTTTATTTGTGCGAGCTTTCGAGATACACTGATCTCTTCTTCCGGCGATGTTACAATGAATGAAGCAAGCAAAAGGTATACTTAAAAACAGTGTCTCTTGGAATGTTATCTGTGCTGGTCCTTCCCCCTGTGTGGATGTGTTTTATGCCTAGAGACAGCTGTGTGTGCATAGATATAGCACAGTATGTTAAATTACGCCGCGGGGTCATGTGACGTCACCCTCGTCAAATGCCGCTGCAGGTCACATGACGCCGCATCAAGGTAAGGGTGGGGGGGCGCGAGCACCGGCAGGGGGGCGAGCTGCAAAAGTTTGTGCTCCCCTGGTATAACCAATAAATAATATAGCTGATATAGCAATTTGGTTGTGGCTAGAGAGAGATTATAATGGCAGTGAGAATTAGTGGTCAGAATTAATAACAGTGCAATTACTAAAAAGTAGCTGTAATAAAATAATAATAAACTCTATGCCTAAACACAATAAAAATCCAGAAACCTAGCTCTAATAGCTATGTTATAACTCAATCATAAAAGGATCCAATTCGGGCGTCCTCTGGAGCCCTGGCAGCTCTCTTCAGGGAAACAACCACCTCCTCGATAGATATCTAAACAAAAAAAAGAAGAGAAAGCGCCCGCTCCATGTGTAAATTCGGTTTAACAATTTCATTTCCTGGACAAGATAAAAAATAGCCAACTCACAAACATCCGTTTGGTAAAAGCATTGTATGAGACAGGCTCGGGCTCCGTGGTAATCCGGTGGTCACTCCGCAGCTCCAGACTTTGGACGATGACCGGGAAACTCGATAGGCTGCGCCCCTCGCAGTGTGGTCCTCCAGCAATCTGTGGTATGTTGTGGTTCCACTGTAAATCCGGTGTCTCGTCTTGGTCGCGTACCAACTTCCCTTCCGGCGTCAGGACGTATAGTGTGGCAATAGCAACGAGAAGAAAGTACTGAGGTGGGGTTGGATCCTCCTCGGTTATTTCATGTTTTATTAATAAATAATTTACTATATTTTAATCTCTGGTGCGCATTGTGTGCATTTTTCTTCTTGTCTGCACAGTGCTTCAGATGCTGCATCTGAAAAAATGCCGGTGGATCGGGATGTGAGGTAGGAAAGTGACGTCCGCGCCGGAACGTTATTGCCACGCCTCCAAATATTTATTGCCACGCCCCCAATCGCACCCGCTGCATACCCTGCAAAGCCATAAAAAAGCTCAGGCTTCAGCAAGTGTATTGCAGCGTGTGTGCCTTCCCTCCGTCTGAAATACTATAGACGCAGCCTTATCGACGCTTACTAAATAGGCCCGTGTCTCTCTCTCTCTGTGTCTCTGTCTCTCTCTGTGTGTCTCTGTCTCTCTGTGTGTGTCTCTCTCTCTCTCTCTCTCTCTCTCTCTCTGTGTGTCTGTCTCTCTCTGTGTGTCTCTGTCTCTCTCTGTGTGTCTCTGTCTCTCTCTGTGTGTCTCTCTGTGTCTCTGTCTCTCTCTCTGTGTCTCTGTCTCTCTCTGTGTGTCTCTGTTTCTCTCTGTGTGTTTCTGTCAAAAGAACATTTCAGTATTGCCAAAGCGTGAGTAAAAGGGGGTGTGGGACAATGATTACACGAATACTAGGGGGTACGGTATAATGGTTATACAGTACATTACTTTTGTCTCTCTCTCTCTCTGTGTCTGTCTCTCTCTCTGTGTGTCTCTCTCTCCCTATGTCCCTCTCTCTGTCTCTCTCTCATTCTCTGTCTCTCTCTGTGTCTCTCTCTCATTCTCTGTCTCTCTCTCATTCTCTGTCTCTCATTCTCTGTCTCTCTCTCATTCTCTGTCTCTCTCTCATTCTCTGTCTCTCTCTCATTCTCTGTCTCTCTCTCTCATCCCTGTATGATAGGTATGTTCCAACTCTATTTTTTGCTCTTCTTTTCCGTTTGAGAGGAGGGAGTCCCTCACCTCTTCAGCCACACACCAGGATCGCTGGATTGCTTTCAGACGCTCGGAGAGGCGGATAGAGTTGTGGATTGCAGGCACTGATTTATCTGGTAAGTACCGCAAACATGCTTGAACAAGGGCCGTAGACATTTTATTTGATGGTTTAGATTATCATTGTCTGTGGTTGTTAGTTATTGGTATTAGAGTTTTTTGATGTTGTTACGAATCAAATACATTTTGAAGTAGTAATCCCCTCCGAACTGGGCATTCCTGGCCAATAATGCCCTGGCTGTAAGAGTTGAAGGGCCCAAGCAAAGCCCCCACCTCTATACACACTAACACTGCAGGGGCATCAGAGTGTCTTGTTGTCATGGCAACGGGGGGTGTCACGTGATGTAATTTGTTTAATAAATTATTTTTTAAGGTGTCCCGGTTTTTCATTTTCGAAATCTGGTCACCCTATTGATCAAGCAGAAAAAGTGAAGAAACAATTGTAGTTTTGCTAATGGACGTCATTTTGGCATATCATTAGCTTTGAGGATACCCATTAATATGAAGAAAAATAACATTGATTCCCAATGTAGCCCCCCTTCCCTGGGCCAATCGCAGATCGGGCCCCCCTCCTCTGTACTAGGGTCTGGCTACGTGTCTGAGTGTGGTGCATACCTGCTGGCAACAGGGGGGCCTGAGTCTCCCGCGATGGTATGGGGGATGACAGGATCAGGTTTCTGGGGTGAATGCCTCCGTCTCATCAGAGCAGGATGAAATTTCGCTTCAGAAGGACTTGGAGAGACTGGAAACGTGGGCAGGTAAATGGCAAATGAGGTTTAATACAGATAAATGTAAGGTTATGCATTTGGGATGCAAGAATAAAAAGGCGACTTACAAATTAAATGGAGATATATTGGGGGAATCCTTGATGGAGAAGGATTTAGGGGTGCTTGTAGACAGCAGGCTTAGCAATAGTGCCCAATGTCATGCAGTAGCTGCAAAGGCAAACAAGATCTTATCTTGCATCAAACGGGCAATGGATGGAAGGGAAGTAGACATAATTATGCCCCTTTACAAAGCATTAGTAAGACCACACCTTGAATATGGAGTACAATTTTGGGCACCAATCCTAAGAAAAGACATTATGGAACTAGAGAGAGTGCAGAGAAGAGCCACCAAATTAATAAAGGGGATGGACATTCTAACTTATGAGGAGAGGCTAGCTATATTGGATTTATTTACATTAGAAAAGAGGCGTCTAAGAGGGGATATGATAACTATATACAAATATATTCAGGGACAATACAAGGAGCTTTCAAAAGAACTATTCATCCCACGGGCAGTACAAAGGACTCGGGGCCATCCCTTAAGGTTGGAGGAAAGGAAATTTCACCAGCAACAAAGGAAAGGGTTCTTTACAGTAAGGGCAGTTAAAATGTGGAACTCATTACCCATGGAGACTGTGATGGCAGATACAATAGATTTGTTCAAAAAAAGGTTGGACATCTTTTTAGATGGGACAGGTATACAGGGATATACCAAATAAGTATATATGGGAAGGATGTTGATCCAGGGATTAATCCGATTGCCAATTCTTGGAGTCAGGAAGGAATTAATTTTTCCCCTTAATGGGGTTTTTTGTTTGCCTTCCTCTGGATCAATAAGTAAGTATAGATATAGAATTAAGTATCTGTTGTCTGAATTTAGCATAGGTTGAACTTGATGGACGTACGTCTTTTTTCAACCTCATCTATTATGTAACTATGTAACTATGTATGTAATGGTGCAGCGCCTCCATCTCTGAGCCCCAGGAATACGGGTGGAATCCTTCCAGAGAGCCCCCCCCCCCCCCTCGGGGATGAGAGATTCCAGTCTCACACTGTATATCTTTAAAAGCAGCCGCAGCTCTTTATTCACAGCAGCAGAATAGCAGCAACAAGACTATCAATCAGGTACAGGGTGTCTTCCTCCACACAGGACTGCTCTCCCTCAGGATGGTCTCTGTGTCCCTGCCACCACCCCAGGTCAAGGGCACCCAGGGTGGGGCTAGCTCTTCCCTCGCCCCCTAAACAGGGTGAGAGGAATTGGTCCACCTCCCTAACTAAGGTTGCATCAGCTCTACTCAGGAGCTGATGGCTCCCCTTCTCCAACGGCCAATTGATATAGGCTCTCTCTGTCACCCTGGGCCAGCCAGGTGACAGACTCAGCAGACTCTAACTCTGGACTGAACTCTTAACTCTGACACACACTTCTACTAAATAGGAAGTGCACTGCTCTTTATGATATTGGCAGGCACTGCCCCTGTGTCTCTGCCTACCACACAGGGTCAGGTACCAATTTCAGGAATGTCCTGTTATTAGCGTAAACACAACAGAGTTCCATGGATCTAGCATTAAGACTGTAAGCTCTCCAGGCCAGGGATTTCCTTTCCTATTGTCTGATTTTTGTTTGTTGCACTTATTGTACTATAATTCTCTGTACTGTATTGCCTCTCTTATAAAGCGCTATATAAATAAATATTTACATACATAATATATCTTAATGCATCTTAAGACACCTTAGAGTTCCCTCTATAAGACACTTTATGGTCCACTCAAGTGAATAGTCTGTAAGTAGGGTGACCATTCGTCCCGGTTTTGCCGGGACAGTCCCGTTTTTTTCTGCCCTGTCCCGATTTTAGCTCCGTCCCGGTTATGTCCCGGTTTTTGTCCCTGGTCCCGGTATTGCGGGGCAGCGGCATTGAGGAGAATGCGGCGGCCGGTAAGTATTTTCTATGTGTGTGTGTGAATGCTGCCGGGGAGACTGAATGAAGGAGAATGCCGGGGGCGGGACTTAGAATGCCGGCCGGCCCGCAGGGGATTGGTTGCAGGCAGGTCAGAGGAAGCCGGGGGCGGGACTTCCGCTTTGTGCAGAGCACACGTGTCTTCCCGCTCCCGGCTCCTCTGTTCACGGTGAGTGTCCCCTTTCTGTCCCGGGTCCCAGCCAGGGGGGGTAATAGGAGGTGGTAGCGGGGGTGCGCCTACCTTTGTACCACCTTGTACCTTTGCCCCCCTGGCGCTCCCACGATTGCCCCCCCGGCGCTCCCACCATTGCCCCATCGGCACTCCCACCTTTGCCCCCCGGCGCTCCCACCTTTGCCCCCCGGCGCTCCCACCTTTGCCCCATCGGCACTCCCACCTTTGCCCCCCGGCGCTCCCACCTTTGCCCCCCCCGGCGCTCACAGCTTTGCCCCCCGGCGCTCCCACCTTTGCCCCTCCGGCGCTCACAGCTTTGTGTGTGTGTGTGTGTGTGTGTGTATCTCTGTGTGTTTGTGTATCTGTGTGTGTATCTGAG
This sequence comes from Ascaphus truei, assembly GCF_040206685.1. Lineage (NCBI taxonomy): Eukaryota > Metazoa > Chordata > Amphibia > Anura > Ascaphidae > Ascaphus > Ascaphus truei. The sequence goes on along the minus strand of NW_027456661.1, from coordinate 176,624 downwards.
TGTGTGTGTATGTGTGTGTGTGTGTGTGTGTGTGTGTGTGTGTGTGTGTGTGTGTGTGTGTGTGTGTGTGTGTGTGTGTGTCAGTGTGTGTGTATCAGTGTGTGTGTGTATCAGTGTGTGTGTGTGTGTATCAGTGTGTGTGTGTGTGTATCAGTGTGTGTGTGTGTGTGTTTCAGTGTGTGTGTGTGTGTTTCAGTGTGTGTGTGTGTTTCAGTGTGTGTGTGTGTGTGTGTGTGTGTGTGTGTGTGTGTGTGTGTGTGTGTGTGTGTGTGTGTGTGTGTGTGTGTGTGTGTGTGTGTGTGTGTGTGTGTGTATTAGTGGGTGGGTGTGTGTGTGTGTGTGTGTGTGTGTATTAGTGGGTGGGTGGGTGTGTGTGTGTGTATCAGTGTGTCTGTATCTGTGTGTGTGTGTGTGTGTGTATCAGTGTGGCTTTTTTGGCGATAAGCTGGTGATAAGTGGCTTATCGCTGCTTACTGCATGAGGCCCTTAGGGAGGATTTGTTCCTTTAAAGTACACCTAGTTTGGCATAGGATTTGGATGTCAGGGTATCAATGTGCAACCCAATTGTTAAATGGGAGTTGAATGCCCAGATATTTCAAACAAGTAACAGGGGCTAGGATGGTTTTAGAGCTGGTTTTTATCTGAAGCTCTGTCATTGGTAGCTTTAGCAATTTAGCTCTGGTCCCAAATACCATTGTTACAGTCTTGTCATTGTTTAAAATCAGTTTGTTTTGGGAAATCCAGTTTCAAGTCTCAAAAATCAGATTGAAGTATGTGTTCAAGGTCAGAGAGGCGAGGGCTGCGTGCATATAGGATAAGATCTAAGGCCTCTCACAATAACCCGTTAGAAATATTAATTCCTCATCTATCCGACATAAGTATAAAATATAGTCTACCAAGACCCCCAATACAGAGTTACCCACCTTATACGGGAGCAGCAGCGAGACTATTATAGTAAATGTATCTTATTTCTTTTGCCACTGGAGGGCAGCGTGGAGTTACAAGGAGTGGCGCCCGTAAGGACGACGTGCCAGTTAGGCGGAAGGAGAAGCGCACACACTTTTATGTGAAACGGATATATTTGGGGAGGGATTTAGGAGTCTGAGTAAGAAAATTAACCATTTAAATATGTACAGATTTAATCCCACTTTTGGAAATTAGGGATGTTGCCTAAAAGTTTGAGAATGCATAAAGTGCCACCCATGGGCTTTAATGAAGCAGCATTTGTGGGCTAAGGGGAACAGCATTCTGTATAAAGGTATTTTGGACTCGATATAAATAATTGATGCCAAAAACTAATATTAAGTAAATTGAGAATGGAAAAATCTTCAACACAAACGTACAGAATGTGATATTCTGAGAGATCTTACAGATGTTATCAAATCCCACAATGAATATATAGAAAATGTCTGTATAGAACGAGTCAAACAAGAATATGCCAATAAAACATTTAATTGGGAGATACAGGGGCCACAATTCAGGTCATTTAGCTGAGAGAAGAGAAGCCGGTCAGCCGGTAGAGCTGGTCAGCCGGTCAGCCAGTAGAGCAGGTCAGCAGGTCAGCCAGAAGAGCAGGTCAGCCGGTCAGCCGGTAGAGCAGGTCAGCCGGTCAGCTCTGAGATCAGCATTACTTATATCCCCTAAACGTTGTCCCCTGCATGTAATGCTGCAGAACAGCCTACACTGCATATACTGTACATGAGATACTTAACCCTTTCTTTTCGCTCGACTAATCTGAATGATTTGCTAATTGGTTTGTAATTAGAGAGATATTTATAGCAGAATCCCATGTATGTTATTTTTACCTTTTTAGATACCGTTTTGTGTAATAAAAGATATGAGATCAGAGGGGCTTCCTGTTTGCACTCGTGTTGTGACCCTATAAATCTCCCTCACACCTGGGCTTGGCAGCGTGACACTAGTGCAGCGTCCTGGGGAAGAATCACTGAGCTGTTAGCAATAGATACAACGGATAGAAAAGACACTACACATAGGTTTGATTAAAGAGAGTATTTTATTGAAATAATGAATCTCTTTGCTGGGAGGGGCCTGCAGCACATTGCAGAGCGATATAGTAACACGCAGAGCAATGCATTGCAGGCCCCTCCGGCAGCAAAGGGGTGAAGACCAATGCAGGGTGTATAAAGATCTCACTGATAATTCATGCACAAAGGGCAGTTTGTTGCTGGGATCCAGAGGAAGGCGAAACATAACCCCTGCTGTGCAATGGGGGAAAAAAATTCCTTCCTGACCCCATTAAATGGCGATCGGATGGTCCCTGGATCACTGCGCAGTGAGATCAGATGGAGCAGCACAGATCAGCGTTGTTATACACAGGGGCACACTCAGTATATAGAGATGCAGGTGATGGGGCCCTTGTGCCCCTGTGTATAACTCACCTGCTCCCCCATCCCCCTGCATATCTATCCCATTCACCCCTTTTTCTCCCGCATACCTCGCAGGGCCGGACGGCCATTAGGCGGTCGCCTAGCGCGCAGAGCTCCTAGGGGCGCATTAATAATCATTATTATTTTTTCCTCTTATTATTTTATTTATTTATCTTTTTTTTAAAATTATTATTCTTTTTTTTATCCAGTATTTTGGCGCCCTTTTATTTTTATTTTGCGTTGCGCTGGGGTGCGGTCGCACCCCCTGCAGCCCCGATATCTACGCCACTGTTTATTTTATTATTTTATTTATCTTATTATTTTTTATACAACTGGGGCACAAATTTTAAGTTTCGCCTCGGGCACATGAAACCCGTGCTCTGGCCCTGCTCCTTGTTCTCTCTCACCCTCTCACGCCCAATATCCCTATCTCCCTCTAGTACCTGCCCCTCCCGCAGCCTTCCTGATCTTATCTGCCTCTCCTGCGGTCAAACCAACTTCTCAGGGCCCCTAGAATACCCCTGTATCTACGCCCTGGCTCCTCTGCTACCTGCTCCTGGCTTCTTCTCCGCCTAAAAAAGGTGAAGCAGCAGATCTGTCCGCACCTCTCGTATTCTCCTACCTGCTCCCGGGGTCTTCTCCTCCGCCTAAAAAAGGTGAAGCAGCAGATCCGGCCACACCTGTCGTATGCTCCTTGGTCATCGTACACCACGTCTGCGTCATCGGCCACCTTGTAGCCCACCTCATTGTTCCACTTGACGCCCGCTTTGTCATATGCCTCGTCGTCCGCCTCGTAGCCCGCCTCGTCGTCTGGTGGCACAAAGGGCACCACCTTCGTGCGTGTCCTGATCTGCAGGAGACATGAAGTGTTTGTAACCAGGGACAGTGATACTCTGTATCGCAAGAGCTCCTGTGCCACTTATACCCCATCCCCAATACCACGTTATACCGCCCTCCACAGGGCAAATACCCGTTATACCCACCTCCCCAGGCCCAGTACCCAGTTATACAACCCTCCCAAGGCCCAGTACCCTGTTATACGCCCCTCCCCAGGCCCAGTACTCGTTATACCCATCTCACCAGGCCCAGTACCCGTTATACCCACCTCACCAGGCCCAGTACCCATTATATACCCCTCCCCAGAAGGTCATGTTTCTATTTATCAAAAATACATTGAGTTACCTCTGGTTTTCAGGCATGTCCTGGGGGAGTTATCACAGAGACACAGAAACGTCGCTGAGTTTGGGTTAGTAACTCCCTTAACTTCTCAGCAGTTGAATTCTCCATTAGGCGCTTAGCACGTTAAAAACAAGCGTTGCTATTTCTCTGCATGAAGTTGCAGGTAATTGGAAGAGTTACACAGTGACGGCTATTTCATCACTCACCTTCTTCCCCCGAAACGGTCTTTTCTGTCTTATTTCCGGCTTCACATCGGATATCCATATCCATTCTTGGCCTCTGATCTGTATGCAAGGCAATGCTTTAAGACAGGGTTGCACAACCTTTACCCCCTGCTCCCCCCTCCACCTTCCCCACCTTGTCTCCGACGTTCTGATGTAACGACGTCATGTAATATCACGTTGCTATGGCAATGCCACATCATGTGACGCCACGTTGCTGTCGCCAGAAGCCATCGGAGACAAGGAAAGGGAACTTACAGAGGCCTTGCGCGCGATCTCCGGCATTTAATTTAAATGCTGTGGGGAAGAGCGAGGGGCCTCTGTAAGCGCCGAGCCCCTCCTCCCAAGAAAATGTCGTGCCCCTCGATTTGCGCACCCCTGCTTTAAGAGATATTCTGGGACCCTCCAACTCCTCCATCGGACCCTTCCTCATATTGACTGACCTTGCAGTGCTCTGCACTGACTTGCACTGACCTGCTATGGTGCCTCTCAAAATACCATGCTAACTCATTCTGAACATACGTGTCCTTTTTACATGTTACTCAGCTTGTATGGGCCACAGACAGCTTTCCTGGGGTCCAGGACTAGTTTCCACTGGGGACACTCACCCATGGGTCGGCGACTTTGCGAGAACCCACCCCCCCCCAACCTGTTTTCTCTTGCACTGCCACAGACAGCAACATTTCGGCCTGCTGGTCTTTCTCAGGTAAAGTGGCTAAACCCACTAAATCCAGCAAAGAAAGGCCAGCAGCCGAAACATTGTAGTCTGTGGCACAATAAATTATCTTTTTTTGTTCAAATCCGTGTGCCCTTTCCCATCAATCATATTGTATCCATTGGACGAAATGCCGGTCTTCCCTGAGACTAAGGGGCACCGGTAAAAGTATCACTTCTTATTGTTTTTTTTTGGTGTGCAGCAAATCCCCATCATTTTTGCGTTCTCTTGCTCTGCCCCAATCTGACACACCACCTTGCTCTCTCACCCCCCTCTTAGACTCCCCCGTCACCCTTTCCTTCCTCAAAGGATGTCCTTTAATCAGATCTTACCCAAATTGTCTCCATCTCCCTTGGAAATGTTCTGTCTTTAAGCTGTGCGGCTCCTCTTGATCCGAACTTTCTTAGCTGACCCCTTTAGGTTTCGGCTCCGAGGGTCTAAAAAATAAGCGACTCCGAAAAGATGTGAAATATGCGCACGGGTCCTAATGGGGCACTGAGGGGGAGACTTAAATACTAGTAAATATAATCTACTGTGCTAACAAATATAATCTATTAACTAAGAAACATAACTTATTAAACTAAGAAATATAATTTATTAAACTAAGAAATATAACTTATTAAACTAAGAAATATAACTTATTAAACTAAGAAATATATTTTATTAAACTAAGAAATATAACTTATTAAACTAAGAAATATAACTTATTAAACTAAGAAATATAACTTATTAAACTAAGAAATATAACTTATTAAACTTAGAAATATAATCTATTAAACTAAATAAATATCTATTAAACTAAATAAATATCTATTCAACTAAATAAATATAATCTATTTAAAAACAATACAATAAAAAGCTGGAGAAATGATACGTCAACCAAGTCACAGATGTGATGCCAATGAGCGTTGAACTCCTTGCAGATCCACCGTCAGCTGGTTGTGGCAGAAAGTGGTGACATACAGTAGAACAGAGTGGTTGAGCTGTAACCACGGCAGTCAGGTCAGAAATCAACACAATATTTTTTGAAATTTAGAATGAGAATGTTCTGTATGTCACATTCTGGGCTCAGACTCTGAGCCCTGTCACATGTTAGCAGCTTGTGATAATAGAAAGTATCCATATACTGGGATGTGATAAGAAACATGAAGGTCATTTTATAATGGGTCCCATAACCTGCTTTATATGAAGTATCATTTTACACTAATTAGTAGAGATGTTACATTTTGAAAAATAGCACTTCTGGCGACATTGTTCATTTTCTCTACAAATGATAAATGAAAAAGTTGGATAAAACGTTATATGTGTGTGTGCGCGCGCAATATATATATATAGAGGTATCAGTACCGTGTTAGCCGAGCTTCAATAATCAAAAAATAAATAGATGATACCGTTCTGTGGCTAACGAAATGCTTTTATTTGTGCGAGCTTTCGAGATACACTGATCTCTTCCTCCGGCGATGTTCCAATGAATGAAGCAAGCAAAAGGTATACTTAAAAACAGTGTCTCTTGGAATGTTATCTGTGCTGGTCCTTCCCCCGGTGTGGATGTGTTTTATGCCTAGAGACAGCTGTGTGTGCATAGATATAGCACAGTATGTTAAATTACGCCGCGGGGTCATGTGACGTCACCCTCGTCAAATGCCGCTGCAGGTCACATGACGCCGCATCAAGGTAAGGGGGGGGGGGCGCGAGCACCGGCAGGGGGGCGAGCTGCAAAAGTTTGTGCTCCCCTGGTATAACCAATAAATAATATAGCTGATATAGCAATTTGGTTGTGGCTAGAGAGAGATTATAATGGCAGTGAGAATTAGTGGTCAGAATTAATAACAGTGCAATTACTAAAAAGTAGCTGTAATAAAATAATAATAAACACTATGCCTAAACACAATAAAAGTCCAGAAACCTAGCTCTAATAGCTATGTTATAACTCAATCATAAAAGGATCCAATTCGGGCATCCTCTGGAGCCCTGGCAGCTCTCTTCAGGGAAACAACCACCTCCTCGATAGATATCTAAACAAAAAAAAGAAGAGAAAGCGCCCGCTCCATGTGTAAATTCGGTTTAACAATTTCATTTCCTGGACAAGATAAAAATAGCAAACTCACAAACATCCGTTTGGTAAAAGCATTGTGTGAGACAGGCTCGGGCGCCGTGGTAATCCGGTGGTCACTCCGCAGCTCCAGACTTTGGACGATGACCGGGAAACTCGATAGGCTGCGCCCCTCGCAGTGTGGTCCTCCAGCAATCTGTGGTATGTTGTGGTTCCACTGTAAATCCGGTGTCTCGTCTTGGTCGCGTACCAACTTCCCTTCCGGCGTCAGGACGTATAGTGTGGCAATAGCAACGAGAAGAAAGTACTGAGGTGGGGTTGGATCCTCCTCGGTTATTTCTTGTTTTATTAATAAATAATTTACTATATTTTAATCTCTGGTGCGCATTATGTGCATTTTTCTTCTTGTCTGCACAGTGCTTCAGATGCTGCATCTGAAAAAATGCCGGTGGATCGGGATGTGAGGTAGGGAAGTGACGTCCGCGCCGGAACGTTATTGCCACGCCTCCAAATATTTATTGCCACGCCCCCAATCGCACCCGCTGCATACCCTGCAAAGCCATAAAAAAGCTCAGGCTTCAGCAAGTGTATTGCAGCGTGTGTGCCTTCCCTCCGTCTGAAATACTATAGACGCAGCCTTATCGACGCTTACTAAATAGGCCCGTGTCTCTCTCTCTCTCTCTCTCTCTCTCTCTCTCTCTGTGTCTCTGTCTCTCTCTGTGTGTCTCTGTCTCTCTCTGTGTGTCTCTGTCTCTCTCTGTGTGTCTCTCTGTGTCTCTGTCTCTCTCTGTGTGTCTCTGTTTCTCTCTGTGTGTCTCTGTCAAAAGAACATTTCAGTATTGCCAAAGCGTGAGTAAAAGGGGGTGTGGGACAATGATTACACGAATACTAGGGGGTACGGTACTGTATAATGGTTATACAGTACATTACTTTTGTCTCTCTCTCTCTCTCTGTCTGTCTCTCTCTCTCTGTGTCTCTCTCTCCCTATGTCCCTCTCTCTGTCTCTCTCTCATTCTCTGTCTCTCTCTCTCTGTGTCTCTCTCTCATTCTCTGTCTCTCTCTCATTCTCTGTCTCTCATTCTCTGTCTCTCATTCTCTGTCTCTCATTCTCTGTCTCTCATTCTCTGTCTCTCATTCTCTGTCTCTCTCTCTCATCCCTGTATGATAGGTATGTTCCAACTCTATTTTTTGCTCTTCTTTTCCGTTTGAGAGGAGGGAGTCCCTCACCTCTTCAGCCACACACCAGGAACGCTGGATTGCTTTCAGACGCTCGGAGAGGCGGATACAGTCATGGATTGCAGGCACTGATTTATCTGGTAAGTACCGCAAACATGCTTGAACAAGGGCCGTAGACATTTTATTTGATGGTTTAGATTATCATTGTCTGTGGTTGTTAGTTATTGGTATTAGAGTTTTTTGATGTTGTTACGAATCAAATACATTTTGAAGTAGTAATCCCCTCCGAACTGGGCATTCCTGGCCAATAATGCCCTGGCTGTAAGAGTTGAAGGGCCCAAGCAAAGCCCCCACCTCTATACACACTAACACTGCAGGGGCATCAGAGTGTCTTGTTGTCATTGCAACGGGGGGTGTCACGTGATGTAATTTGTTTAATAAATTATTTTTTAAGGTGTCCCGGTTTTTCATTTTCGAAATCTGGTCACCCTATTGATCAAGCAGAAAAAGTGAAGAAACAATTGTAGTTTTGCTAATGGACGTCATTTTGGCATATCATTAGCTTTGAGGATACCCATTAATATGAAGAAAAATAACATTGATTCCCAATGTAGCCCCCCTTCCCTGGGCCAATCGCAGATCGGGCCCCCCTCCTCTGTACTAGGGTCTGGCTACGTGTCTGAGTGTGGTGCATACCTGCTGGCAACAGGGGGGCCTGAGTCTCCCGCGATGGTATGGGGGATGACAGGATCAGGTTTCTGGGGTGAATGCCTCCGTCTCATCAGAGCAGGATGAAATTTCTCTTCAGAAGGACTTGGAGAGACTGGAAACGTGGGCAGGTAAATGGCAAATGAGGTTTAATACAGATAAATATAAGGTTATGCATTTGGGATGCAAGAATAAAAAGGCGACTTACAAATTAAATGGAGATATATTGGGGGAATCCTTGATGGAGAAGGATTTAGGGGTGCTTGTAGACAGCAGGCTTAGCAATAGTGCCCAATGTCATGCAGTAGCTGCAAAGGCAAACAAGATCTTATCTTGCATCAAACGGGCAATGGATGGAAGGGAAGTAGACATAATTATGCCCCTTTACAAAGCATTAGTAAGACCACACCTTGAATATGGAGTACAATTTTGGGCACCAATCCTAAGAAAAGACATTATGGAATTAGAGAGAGTGCAGAGAAGAGCCACCAAATTAATAAAGGGGATGGACATTCTAACTTATGAGGAGAGGCTAGCTATATTGGATTTATTTACATTAGAAAAGAGGCGTCTAAGAGGGGATATGATAACTATATACAAATATATTCAGGGACAATACAAGGAGCTTTCAAAAGAACTATTCATCCCACGGGCAGTACAAAGGACTCGGGGCCATCCCTTAAGGTTGGAGGAAAGAAAATTTCACCAGCAACAAAGGAAAGGGTTCTTTACAGTAAGGGCAGTTAAAATGTGGAACTCATTACCCATGGAGACTGTGATGGCAGATACAATAGATTTGTTCAAAAAAAGGTTGGACATCTTTTTAGATGGGACAGGTATACAGGGATATACCAAATAAGTATATATGGGAAGGATGTTGATCCAGGGATTAATCCGATTGCCAATTCTTGGAGTCAGGAAGGAATTAATTTTTCCCCTTAATGGGGTTTTTTGTTTGCCTTCCTCTGGATCAATAAGTAAGTATAGATATAGAATTAAGTATCTGTTGTCTGAATTTAGCATAGGTTGAACTTGATGGACGTACGTCTTTTTTCAACCTCATCTATTATGTAACTATGTATGTAACGGTGCTGCGCCTCCATCTCTGAGCCCCAGGAATACGGGTGGAATCCTTCCAGAGAGTCCCCCCCCCCCCTCGGGGATGAGAGATTCCAGTCTCACACTGTATATCTTTAAAAGCAGCCGCAGCTCTTTATTCACAGCAGCAGAATAGCAGCAACAAGACTATCAATCAGGTACAGGGTGTCTTCCTCCACACAGGACTGCTCTCCCTCAGGATGGTCTCTGTGTCCCTGCCACCACCCCAGGTCAAGGGCACCCAGGGTGGGGCTAGCTCTTCCCTCGCCCCCTAAACAGGGTGAGAGGAATTGGTCCACCTCCCTAACTAAGGTTGCATCAGCTCTACTCAGAGGCTGATGGCTCCCCTTCTCCAACGGCCAATTGATATAGGCTCTCTCTGTCACCCTGGGCCAGCCAGGTGACAGACTCAGCAGACTCTAACTCTGGACTGAACTCTTAACTCTGACACACACTTCTACTAAATAGGAAGTGCACTGCTCTTTATGATATTGGCAGGCACTGCCCCTGTGTCTCTGCCTACCACACAGGGTCAGGTACCAATTTCAGGAATGTCCCGTTATTAGCATAAACACAACAGAGTTCCATGGATCTAGCATTAAGACTGTAAGCTCTGCAGGCCAGGGATTTCCTTTCCTATTGTCTGATTTTGTTTGTTGCACTTATTGTATGTATGTATGTCTTTATTTGTATAGCGCCATAAAATGTACATAGCGCTTCACAGTAGTAATACATGTCATATAAATAACAAATATAAATAACAGATAATGGGAATAAGTGCTTCAGACATACTGTAAAAGTAACATTAAGGAAGGAGTCCCTGCTCCGAGGAGCTTACAATCTAATTGGTAGGTAGGGAGAACGTACAGAGACAGTAGGAGGGAATACTAGTAAGTGCGTCTGCAGGGGGCCAAGCTTTGTGTCATGTGTCCATGATTATCCAGTGCTACTCATATGCTTCTTTAAGCATAATTCTCTGTACTGTATTGCCTCTCTTATAAAGCGCTATATAAATAAATATTTACATACATAATATATCTTAATGCATCTTAAGACACCTTAGAGTTCCCTCTATAAGACACTTTATGGTCCACTCAAGTGAATAGTCTGTAAGTAGGGTGACCATTCGTCCCGGTTTTGCCGGGACAGTCCCGTTTTTTTCTGCCCTGTCCCGATTTTAGCTCCGTCCAGGTTATGTCCCGATTTTTGTCCCTGGTCCCGGTATTGCGGGGCAGCGGCGGTGAGGAGAATGCGGCGGCCGGTAAGTATTTTCTATGTGTGTGTGTGTGAATGCTGCCGGGGAGACTGAATGAAGGAGAATGCCGGGGGCGGGACTTAGAATGCCGGCCGGCCCGCAGGGGATTGGTTGCAGGCAGGTCAGAGGAAGCCGGGGGCGGGACTTCCGCTTTGTGCAGAGCACAAGTGTCTTCCCGCTCCCGGCTCCTCTGTTCGCGGTGAGTGTCCCCTTTCTGTCCCGGGTCCCAGCCAGGGGGGGTAATAGGAGGTGGTAGCGGGGGTGCGCCTACCTTTGTACCACCTTGTACCTTTGCCCCCCTGGAGCTCCCACCATTGCCCCCCCGGCGCTCCCACCATTGCCCCATCGGCACTCCCACCTTTGCCCCCCGGCGCTCCCACCTTTGCCCCCCGGCGCTCCCACCTTTGCCCCATCGGCACTCCCACCTTTGCCCCCCGGCGCTCCCACCTTTGCCCCCCCCGGCGCTCACAGCTTTGCCCCCCGGCGCTCCCACCTTTGCCCCTCCGGCGCTCACAGCTTTGTGTGTGTGTGTGTGTATCAGTGTGTGTGTGTGTGTGTTTCAGTGTGTGTGTGTTTCAGTGTGTGTGTGTGTGTGTGTGTGTGTGTGTGTGTGTGTGTGTGTGTGTGTGTGTGTGTGTGTGTGTGTGTGTGTGTGTGTGTGTGTGTGTGTGTGTGTGTGTGAATCAGTGGGTGTGTGTGTGTGTGTGTGTGGGTGTGTATGTGTGTGTGTGTGTGTGTGTGTGTGTGTGTGTGTGTGTGTGTGTGTGTGTGTGTGTGTGTGTGTGTGTGTGTGTGTGTGTGTGTGTGTGTGTGTGTGTGTGAATCAGTGGGTGTGTGTGGGTGTGTGTGTGGGTGTGTATCTGTGTGTGTGTGTGTGTGTGTGTGTGTGTGTGTGTGTGTGTGTGTGTATGTGTATCAGTGTGTGTGTGTGTGTGTGTGTGTGTGTGTGTATGTGTATCAGTGTGTGTGTGTGTGTATGTGTATCTGTGTGTGTGTGTGTGTGTGTGTGTGTGTGTGTGTGTGTGTGTGTGTGTATTGGGGTGTATGTGTGTGTGTGTGTGTGTGTGTATGTGTATCTCTGTGTGTTTGTGTATCTGTGTGTTTGTGTATCTGTGTGTGTGTGTATCTGTGTGTGTGTGTATCTGTGTGTATCTGTGTGTGTGTGTGTGTTTGTGTGTGTGTGTGTGTGTGTGTGTGTGTGTGTGTGTGTGTGTGTGTGTGTGTGTGTGTGTGTGTCAGTGTGTGTGTATCAGTGTGTGTGTGTATCAGTGTGTGTGTGTGTGTTTCAGTGTGTGTGTGTGTTTCAGTGTGTGTGTGTGTATCAGTGTGTGTGTGTGTATCAGTGTGTGTGTGTGTGTGTATCAGTGGGTCTGTGTGTGTGTGAATCAGTGTGTGTGTGTGTGTGTGTGTGAATCAGTGTGTGTGTGTGTGTGTGTGTGTGTGTGTGTGTGTGTGTGTGTGTGTGTGTGTGTGTGTGTGTGTGTGTGTGTGTGTGTGTGTGTGTGTGTGTGTGTGTATTAGTGGGTGGGTGTGTGTGTGTGTGTGTGTGTGTGTATCAGTGTGTCTGTATCTGTGTGTGTGTGTATTGTATTGTATTGTATGTCTTTATTTATATAGCGCCATTAGTGTACATAGCGCTTCACAGTAGTAATACATGTGGTAATCAAATAAATAACAGATAATATAAAAAACATATCATGGGAATAAGTGCTTTAGACATAAAAGTAACATTTCGGAAGAGGAGTCCCTGCCCCGAGGAGCTTACAGTCTAATTGGTAGGTAGGGAGAACGTACAGAGACAGTAGGAGGGAGTTCTGGTAAGTGCGTCTGCAGGGGGTCAAGCATTATGTATCGTGTTTAGAATATCCACAGTGCTATTCATATGCTTCTTTAAGCAAGTGTGTCTTAAGGTGGGTCTTAAAGGTGGATAGAGAGGGTGCTAGTCGGGTACTGAGGGGAAGGGCATTCCAGAGATGTGGGGCAGTCAGTGAAAAAGGTTTAAGGCGGGAGAGGGCTTTAGATACAAAGGGGGTAGAAAGAAGACATCCTTGAGAAGAACGCAAGAGTCTGGATGGTGCATACCGAGAAATTAGGGATGAGATGTAAGGAGGGGCAGAAGAATGTAAAGCTTTAAAAGTGAGGAGAAGAATGGAGTGTGAGATGCGGGATTTGATCGGAAGCCAGGAGAGGGATTTCATGAGGGGAGATGCTGAGACAGATCTAGGAAAGAGTAGAGTGATTCTGGCAGCAGCATTTAGGATAGATTGTAGGGGAGACAGGTGAGAGGCAGGAAGGCCGGACAGCAGGAGGTTACAGTAATCAAGACGGGAGAGAATGAGGGCCTGAGTCAGAGTTTTAGCAGTCGAACAACAGAGGAAAGGGCGTATCTTAGTTATATTGCGGAGGAAAAAGCGACAAGTTTTAGAAATGTTTTGAATGTGAGGGGCGAATGTGAGAGAGGAGTCGAACGTGACCCCTAGGCAGCGTGCTTGGGCTACTGGGTGAATGATTGTAGTTCCAACAGTAATGTGGAAGGAGGTAGTAGGGCCAGGTTTGGGAGGAAGTATGAGGAGCTCTGTTTTAGCCATGTTGAGTTTAAGGCGTCGGAGGGCCATCCAGGATGATATAGCAGAGAGACATTCAGAAACTTTGGTTTGTACAGCAGGTGTAAGGTCAGGTGTTGAAAAGTATATTTGTGTGTCGTCGGCATAGAGGTGATAATTAAACCCAAAAGATGTTATTAGGTCACCTAGAGAGAGTGTGTACAGAGAAAAGAGAAGAGGTCCCAGGACAGAGCCCTTGGGTACCCCCACAGAGAGATCAATAGAGGAGGAGGAGGTGTTAGCAGAAGAGACACTAAAAGTACGATGGGAGAGGTAGGATGAGATCCAGGATAGAGCTTTGTTCCGAATACCTAGAGTATGGAGAATGTGGAGGAGAAGAGGGTGGTCCACGGTGTCAAATGCTGCAGAGAGGTCGAGTAATATGAGCAGAGTGTAATGACCTCTGTCTTTGGCAGCATGGAGGTCGTCAGTTATTTTAGTGAGGGTTGTTTCCGTGGAGTGAGCAGTGCGGAAGCCAGATTGTAGAGGGTCTAGGAGAGAATAAGTGTTGAGAAAATGGAGCAAGCGAGAGAATACAAGACGTTCAAGTAGTTTAGAGGCAAAAGGCAGGAGGGAGACAGGTCGATAGTTAGAAAGACAGGTAGGGTCAAGCTTGCTGTTTTTGAGTAATGGTATGACTGTTGCATGTTTGAAGGAGGATGGAAAGGTTCCAGAGCAGAGGGAGGAGTTAAAAATGTGTGTAAGCGTAGGGATTATAGTAGGAGCTAGAGGTTTTAGGAGATGGGAGGGAATGGGGTCAAGAGGGCAAGTGGTAGAGGGAGAAGAGGAGATCAACAGCGACACATCCTCCTCTGAGACAGTGGAAAAAGACTCAAGAAAGGCAGGAGGAGAGTTAAGAAGAGGTGTAGGATGGGGGGAAGAAACAGAGGGGATGTTCTGCCGTATGGATTCCACCTTTTCCTTAAAATAGTCTGCAAAGTCCTGAGCGGAGGTGGAGGAAGGAGAGGCAGCTGAGGGTGGTTTGAGTAGAGTATCAAAGACAGAGAACAGTCGGCGTGGGTTAGACTTGTGCATGTTGATTAGTGCAGAAAAGTAGGCTTGTTTAGCTTGCGAGAGGGCAGAGTTGAAACAGGATAGCATAAATTTGTAGTGAAGGAAGTCTGCGAGAGTGTGAGACTTCCTCCAGAGGCGTTCAGAGGAACGAGTGGAGGAACGCAGCATGCGCGTGTGGGAATTTAGCCAGGGTCTAGGGTTAGAAGGGCGAGGGCGGCAGAGAGAAAGCGGGGCATGTAGATCAAGAGATGAGGACAAGACAGAGTTGTACTTTCTGACCAGGTTGTCAGGGTCTGTAGCAGAGCTGAGAGAGGAGAGGGAGGAGTGTAAAGTGGACTCAAAGTCAGGTAAGTGAATAGAGCGCAGGTTTCTGCAGAACCGGGGGGTAGATGGAGGTGGAGAAGGGGAGAAGCGAGATAAAGAGAATGAGATGAGATGATGGTCAGAGAGAGGAAAAGGGGAAATGGAGAAATCAGAGAGAGAGAAGTTTTTAGTGAAAACCAGGTCTAAGTAGTGGCCATCCTTGTGGGTGCTGGCTGCAGTCCACTGTTGAAGGCCAAAAGAAGAGGTAAGAGAAAGAAAGCGGGAAGCCCAAGAGAGAGAGGGGTCATCAATGTGGCAATTGAAGTCCCCAAGGAGAAGAACAGGGGAGTCTGAGGAGAGAAAGAAAGAGAGCCAGGATTCAAAGTGAGAGAGAAAGGCAGAAAGGGGATGAGTAGAGGTAGGTGGGCGATAGATGACCGCCACATGAACAGGGAGAGGAGAGAAGATCTGGACAGTGTGAGCCTCAAAGGAGGGAAAAGCAAGAGAGGGGGGAATAGGAAGGGTTCGGTAGCGGCAGACAGAGGAGAGCAGGAGCCCCACGCCTCCACCCCTGCCATCAGGGCGCGGTGTGTGTATCAGTGTGTCTGTATCTGTGTGTGTGTGTGTGTATCAGTGTGGCTTTTTTGGCGATAAGCTGGTGATAAGTGGCTTATCGCTGCTTACTGCATGAGGGCCTTAGGGAGGATTTGTTCCTTTAAAGTACACCTAGTTTGGCATAGGATTTGGATGTCAGGGTATCAATGTGCAACCCAATTGTTAAATGGGAGTTGAATGATCAGATATTTCAAACAAGTAACAGGGGCTGGGATGGTTTTAGAGCTGGTTTTTATCTGAAGCTCTGTCATTGGTAGCTTTAGCAATTAAGCTCTGGTCCCAAATACCATTGTTACAGTCTTGTCAGTGTTTAAAATCAGTTTGTTTTGGGAAATCCAGTTTCAAGTCTCAAAAATCAGATTGAAGTATGTGTTCAAGGTCAGAGAGGCGAGGGCTGCGTGCATATAGGATAAGATCTAAGGCCTCTCACAATAACCCGTTAGGAATATTAATTCCTCATCTATCCGACATAAGTATAAAATTTAGTCTACCAAGACCCCTAATACAGAGTTACCCACCTTATACGGGAGCAGCTGCCAGACGAGTATAGTAAATGTATCTTATTTCTTTTGCCACTGGAGGGCAGCGTGGAGTTGCAAGGAGTGGCGCCCGTAAGGACGACGTGCCAGTTAGGCGGAAGGAGAAGCGCACACACTTTTATGTGAAACGGATATATTTGGGGAGGGATTTAGGAGTCTGAGTAAGAAAATTAACCATTTAAATATGTACAGATTTAATCCCACTTTTGGAAATTAGGGATGTTGCCTAAAAGTTTGAGAATGCATAAAGTGCCACCCATGGGCTTTAATGAAGCAGCATTTGTGGGCTAAATGGAACAGCATTCTGTATAAAGGTATTTTGGACTCGATATAAATAATTGATGCCAAAAACTAATATTAAGTAAATTGAGAATGGAAAAATCTTCAACACAAACGTACAGAATGTGATATTCTGAGAGATCTTACAGATGTTATCAAATCCCACAATGAATATATAGAAAATGTCTGTATAGAACGAGTCAAACAAGAATATGCCAATAAAACGTTTAATTGGGAGATACAGGGGCCACAATTCAGGTCATTTAGCTGAAAGAAGAGAAGCCGGTCAGCCGGTAGAGCAGGTCAGCCGGTCAGCCAGTAGAGCAGGTCAGCAGGTCAGCCAGAAGAGCAGGTCAGCCGGTAGAGCAGGTCAGCCGGTCAGCTCTGAGATCAGCATTACTTATATCCCCTAAACGTTGTCCCCTGCATGTAATGCTGCAGAACAGCCTACACTGCATATACTGTACATGAGATACTTAACCCTTTCTTTTCGCTCGACTAATCTGAATGATTTGCTAATTGGTTTGTAATTAGAGAGATATTTGTAGCAGAATCCCATGTATGTTATTTTTACCTTTTTAGATACCGTTTTGTGTAATAAAATATATGAGATCAGAGGGGCTTCCTGTTTGCACTCGTGTTTTGGCAGAAGTGTATATGTGACCCTATAAATCTCCCTCACACCTGGGCTTGGCAGCGTGACACTAGTGCAGCGTCCTGGGGAAGAATCACTGAGCTGTTAGCAATAGATACAACGGATAGAAAAGACACTACACATAGGTTTGATTAAAGAGAGTATTTTATTGAAATAATGAATCTCTTTGCTGGGAGGGGCCTGCAGCACATTGCAGAGCGATATAGTAACACGCAGAGCAATGCATTGCAGGCCCCTCCGGCAGCAAAGGGGTGAAGACCAATGCAGGGTGTATAAAGATCTCACTGATAATTCATGCACAAAGGGCAGTTTGTTGCTGTGATCCAGAGGAAGGCGAAACATAACCCCTGCTGTGCAATGGGGGAAAAAAATTCCTTCCTGACCCCATTAAATGGCGATCGGATGGTCCCTGGATCACTGCGCAGTGAGATCAGATGGAGCAGCACAGATCAGCGTTGTTATACACAGGGGCACACTCAGTATATAGAGATGCGGGTGATGGGGCCCTTGTGCCCCTGTGTATAACTCACCTGCTCCCCCATCCCCCTGCTGCATATCTATCCCATTCACCCCTTTTCCTCCCGCATACCTCGCAGGGCCGGCCGGCCATTAGGCGGTCGCCTAGCGCGCAGAGGTCCTAGGGGCGTATTAATAATCATTATTATTTTTTCCTCTTATTATTTTATTTATTTATCTTTTTTTTAAAATTATTATTCTTTTTTTTATCCAGTATTTTGGCGCCCTTTTATTTTTATTTTGCGTCGCGCTGGGGTGCAGTCGCACCCCCTGCAGCCCCGATATCTACGCCACTGTTTATTTTATTATTTTATTTTATGCTCCTTGGTCATCGTACACCACGTCTGCGTCATCGGCCGCCTTGTAGCCTACCTCATTGTTCCACTTGACGCCCGCTTTGTCGTATGCCTCGTCGTCCGCCTCGTAGCCCGCCTCGTCGTCTGGTGGCACAAAGGGCACCACCTTCGTGCGTGTCCTGATCTGCAGGAGACATGAAGTGTTTGTAACCAGGGACAGTGATACTCTGTATCGCAAGAGCTCCTGTGCCACTTATACCCCATCCCCAATACCACGTTATACCGCCCTCCACAGGGCAAATACCCGTTATACCCACCTCCCCAGGCCCAGTACCCAGTTATACAACCCTCCCAAGGCCCAGTACCCTGTTATACGTCCCTCCCCAGGCCCAGTACTCATTATACCCACCTCACCAGGCCCAGTACCCGTTATACCCACCTCACCAGGCCCAGTACCCATTATATACCCCTCCCCAGAAGGTCATGTTTCTATTTATCAAAAATACATTGAGTTACCTCTGGTTTTCAGGCATGTCCTGGGGGAGTTATCACAGAGACACAGAAACGTCGCTGAGTTTGGGTTAGTAACTCCCTTAACTTCTCAGCAGTTGAATTCCCCATTAGGCGCTTAGCACGTTAAAAACAAGCGTTGCTATTTCTCTGCATGAAGTTGCAGGTAATTGGAAGAGTTACACAGTGACGGCTATTTCATCACTCACCTTCTTCCCCCGAAACGGTCTTTTCTGTCTTATTTCCGGCTTCACATCGGATATCCATATCCATTCTTGGCCTCTGATCTGTATGCAAGGCAATGCTTTAAGACAGGGTTGCACAACCTTTTCCCCCTGCTCCCCCCTCCACCTTCCCCACCTTGTCTCCGACGTTCTGATGTAACGACGTCATGTGATATCACGTTGCTATGGCAATGCCACATCATGTGACGCCACATTGCTGTCGCCAGAAGCCGCCGGAGACAAGGAAAGGGAACTTACAGAGGCCTTGCACGCGATCTCCGGCATTTAATTTAAATGCTGTGGGGAAGAGCGAGGGGCCTCTGTAAGCGCCGAGCCCCTCCTCCCAAGAAAATGTCGTGCCCCTTGATTTGCGCACCCCTGCTTTAAGAGATATTCTGGGACCCTCCAACTCCTCCATCGGACCCTTCCTCATATTGACTGACCTTGCAGTGCTCTGCACTGACTTGCACTGACCTGCTATGGTGCCTCTCAAAATACCATGCTAACTCATTCTGAACATACATATGTCCTTTTTACATGTTACTCAGCTTGTATGGGCCACAGACAGCTTTCCCGGGGTCCAGGACTAGTTTCCACCGGGGACACTCACCCATGGGTCGGCGACTTTGCGAGAACCCACCCCCCCCAACCTGTTTTCTCTTGCACTGCCATAGACAACAACATTTCGGCCTGCTGGTCTTTCTCAGGTAAAGTGGCTAAACCCACTAAATCCAGCAAAGAAAGGCCAGCAGCCGAAACATTGTAGTCTGTGGCACAATAAATTATCTTTTTTTATTCAAATCCGTGTGCCCTTTCCCATCAATCATATTGTATCCATTGGACGAAATGCCGGTCTTCCCTGAGACTAAGGGGCACCGGTTAAAGTATCACTACTTATTGTTTTTTTTTGGTGTGCAGCAAATCCCCATCATTTTTGCGTTCTCTTGCTCTGCCCCAATCTGACACACCACCTTGCTCTCTCACCCCCCTCTTAAACTCCCCCGTCACCCTTTCCTTCCTCAAAGGATGTCCTTTAATCAGATTTTACCCAAATTGTCTCCATCTCCCTTGGAAATGTTCTGTCTTTAAGCTGTGCGGCTCCTCTTGATCCGAACTTTCTTAGCTGACCCCTTTAGGTTTCGGCTCCGAGGGTCTAAAAAATAAGCGACTCCGAAAAGATGTGAAATATGCGCACGGGTCCTAATGGGGCACTGAGGGGGAGACTTAAATACTAGTAAATATAATCTACTGTGCTAACAAATATAATCTATTACCTAAGAAACATAACTTATTTACTAAGAAATATAATTTATTAAACTAACAAATATAACTTATTAAACTAAGAAATATAACTTATTAAACTAAGAAATATATTTTATTAAACTAAGAAATATAACTTATTAAACTAAGAAATATAACTTATTAAACTAAGAAATATAATTTATTAAACTAAGAAATATAACTTATTAAACTAAGAAATATAATCTATTAAACTAAATAAATATCTATTAAACTAAATAAATATCTATTCAACTAAATAAATATAATCTATTTAAAAACAATACAATTAAAAGCTGGAGAAATGATACGTCAACCAAGCAACAGATGTGATGCCAATGAGCGTTGAACTCCTTGCAGATCCACCGTCAGCTGGTTGTGGCAGAAAGTGGTGACATACAGAAGAACAGAGTGGTTGAGCTGTAACCACGGCAGTCAGGTCAGAAATCAACACAATATTTTTTGTAATGAGAATGTTCTGTATGTCACATTCTGAGCTCAGACTCTGAGCCCTGTCACATGTTAGCAGCTTGTGATAATAGAAAGTATCCATATACTGGGATGTGATAAGAAACATGAAGGTCATTTTATAATGGGTCCCATAACCTGCTTTATATGAAGTATCATTTTACACTAATTAGTAGAGATGTTACATTTTGAAAAATAGCACTTCTGGCGACATTGTTCATTTTCTCTACAAATGATAAATGAAAAAGTTGGATAAAACGTTATATGTGTGTGTGCGCGCGCAATATATATATATATAGAGGTATCAGTACTGTGTTAGCCGAGCTTCAATAATCAAAAAATAAATAGATGATACCGTTCTGTGGCTAACGAAATGCTTTTATTTGTGCGAGCTTTCGAGATACACTGATCTCTTCTTCCGGCGATGTTACAATGAATGAAGCAAGCAAAAGGTATACTTAAAAACAGTGTCTCTTGGAATGTTATCTGTGCTGGTCCTTCCCCCGGTGTGGATGTGTTTTATGCCTAGAGACAGCTGTGTGTGCATAGATATAGCACAGTATGTTAAATTACGCTGCGGGGTCATGTGACGTCACCCTCGTCAAATGCCGCTGCAGGTCACATGACGCCGCATCAAGGTAAGGTGGGGGGGCGCGAGCACCGGCAGGGGGGCGAGCTGCAAAAGTTTGTGCTCCCCTGGTATAACCAATAAATAATATAGCTGATATAGCAATTTGGTTGTGGCTAGAGAGAGATTATAATGGCAGTGAGAATTAGTGGTCAGAATTAATAACAGTGCAATTACTAAAAAGTAGCTGTAATAAAATAATAATAAACACTATGCCTAAACACAATAAAAGTCCAGAAACCTAGCTCTAATAGCTATGTTATAACTCAATCATAAAAGGATCCAATTCGGGCGTCCTCTGGAGCCCTGGCAGCTCTCTTCAGGGAAACAACCACCTCCTCGATAGATATCTAAACAAAAAGAAGAGAAAGCGCCCGCTCCATGTGTAAATTCGGTTTAACAATTTCATTTCCTGGACAAGATAAAAATAGCAAACTCACAAACATCCGTTTGGTAAAAGCATTGTGTGAGACAGGCTCGGGCTCCGTGGTAATCCGGTGGTCACTCCGCAGCTCCAGACTCTGGACGATGACCGGGAAACTCGATAGGCTGCGCCCCTCGCAGTGTGGTCCTCCAGCAATCTGTGGTATGTTGTGGTTCCACTGTAAATCCGGTGTCTCGTCTTAGTCGCGTACCAACTTCCCTTCCGGCGTCAGGACGTATAGTGTGGCAATAGCAACGAGAAGAAAGTACTGAGGTGGGGTTGGATCCTCCTCGGTTATTTCTTGTTTTATTAATAAATAATTTACTATATTTTAATCTCTGGTGCGCATTGTGTGCATTTTTCTTCTTGTCTGCACAGTGCTTCAGATGCTGCATCTGAAAAAATGCCGGTGGATCGGGATGTGAGGTAGGGAAGTGACGTCCGCGCCGGAACGTTATTGCCACGCCTCCAAATATTTATTGCCACGCCCCCAATCGCACCCGCTGCATACCCTGCAAAGCCATAAAAAAGCTCAGGCTTCAGCAAGTGTATTGCAGCGTGTGTGCCTTCCCTCCGTCTAAAATACTATAGACGCAGCCTTATCGACGCTTACTAAATAGGCCCGTGTCTCTCTCTCTCTGTGTCTCTGTCTCTCTCTGTGTGTCTCTGTCTCTCTCTGTGTGTCTCTGTCTCTCTCTGTGTGTCTCTCTGTGTCTCTGTCTCTCTCTCTGTGTCTCTGTCTCTCTCTCTGTGTGTCTCTGTTTCTCTCTGTGTGTCTCTGTCAAAAGAACATTTCAGTATTGCCAAAGCGTGAGTAAAAGGGGGTGTGGGACAATGATTACACGAATACTAGGGGGTACGGTATAATGGTTATACAGTACATTACTTTTGTCTCTCTCTCTCTCTGTGTCTGTCTCTCTCTCTCTGTGTCTCTCTCTCCCTATGTCCCTCTCTCTGTCTCTCTCTCATTCTCTGTCTCTCTCTCATTCTCTGTCTCTCATTCTCTGTCTCTCTCTCATTCTCTGTCTCTCTCTCATTCTCTGTCTCTCTCTCTCATCCCTGTATGATAGGTATGTTCCAACTCTATTTTTCGCTCTTCTTTTCCGTTTGAGAGGAGGGAGTCCCTCACCTCTTCAGCCACACACCAGGAACGCTGGATTGCTTTCAGACGCTCGGAGAGGCGGATACAGTCGTGGATTGCAGGCACTGATTTATCTGGTAAGTACCGCAAACATGCTTGAACAAGGGCCGTAGACATTTTATTTGATTGTTTAGATTATCATTGTCTGTGGTTGTTAGTTATTGGTATTAGAGTTTTTTGATGTTGTTACGAATCAAATACATTTTGAAGTAGTAATCCCCTCCGAACTGGGCATTCCTGGCCAATAATGCCCTGGCTGTAAGAGTTGAAGGGCCCAAGCAAAGCCCCCACCTCTATACACACTAACACTGCAGGGGCATCAGAGTGTCTTGTTGTCATGGCAACAGGGGGTGTCACGTGATGTAATTTGTTTAATAAATTATTTTTTAAGGTGTCCCGGTTTTTCATTTTCGAAATCTGGTCACCCTATTGATCAAGCAGAAAAAGTGAAGAAACAATTGTAGTTTTGCTAATGGACGTCATTTTGGCATATCATTAGCTTTGAGGATACCCATTAATATGAAGAAAAATAACATCGATTCCCAATGTAGCCCCCCTTCCCTGGGCCAATCGCAGATCGGGCCCCCCTCCTCTGTACTAGGGTCTGGCTATGTGTCTGAGTGTGGTGCATACCTGCTGGCAACAGGGGGGCCTGAGTCTTCCGCGATGGTATGGGGGATGACAGGATCAGGTTTCTGGGGTGAATGCCTCCGTCTCATCAGAGCAGGATGAAATTTCGCTTCAGAAGGACTTGGAGAGACTGGAAACGTGGGCAGGTAAATGGCAAATGAGGTTTAATACAGATAAATGTAAGGTTATGCATTTGGGATGCAAGAATAAAAAGGCAACTTACAAATTAAATGGAGATATATTGGGGGAATCCTTGATGGAGAAGGATTTAGGGGTGCTTGTAGACAGCAGGCTTAGCAATAGTGCCCAATGTCATGCAGTAGCTGCAAAGGCAAACAAGATCTTATCTTGCATCAAACGGGCAATGGATGGAAGGGAAGTAGACATAATTATGCCCCTTTACAAAGCATTAGTAAGACCACACCTTGAATATGGAGTACAATTTTGGGCACCAATCCTAAGAAAAGACATTATGGAACTAGAGAGAGTGCAGAGAAGAGCCACCAAATTAATAAAGGGGATGGACATTCTAACTTATGAGGAGAGGCTAGCTATATTGGATTTATTTACATTAGAAAAGAGGCGTCTAAGAGGGGATATGATAACTATATACAAATATATTCAGGGACAATACAAGGAGCTTTCAAAAGAACTATTCATCCCACGGGCAGTACAAAGGACTCGGGGCCATCCCTTAAGGTTGGAGGAAAGGAAATTTCACCAGCAACAAAGGAAAGGGTTCTTTACAGTAAGGGCAGTTAAAATGTGGAACTCATTACCCATGGAGACTGTGATGGCAGATACAATAGATTTGTTCAAAAAAAGGTTGGACATCTTTTTAGATGGGAAAGGTATACAGGGATATACCAAATAAGTATATATGGGAAGGATGTTGATCCAGGGATTAATCCGATTGCCAATTCTTGGAGTCAGGAAGGAATTAATTTTTCCCCTTAATGGGGTTTTTTGTTTGCCTTCCTCTGGATCAATAAGTAAGTATAGATATTGATATAAAGTATCTGTTGTCTGAATTTAGCATAGGTTGAACTTGATGGACGTACGTCTTTTTTCAACCTCATCTACTATGTAACTATGTAACTATGTATGTAATGGTGCAGCGCCTCCATCTCTGAGCCCCAGGAATACGGGTGGAATCCTTCCAGAGAGTCCCCCCCCCCCTCGGGGATGAGAGATTCCAGTCTCACACTGTATATCTTTAAAAGTAGCCTCAGCTCTTTATTCACAGCAGCAGAATAGCAGCAACAAGACTGTCAATCAGGTACAGGGTGTCTTCCTCCACACAGGACTGCTCTCCCTCAGGATGGTCTCTGTGTCCCTGCCACCACCCCAGGTCAAGGGCACCCAGGGTGGGGCTAGCTCTTCCCTCGCCCCCTAAACAGGGTGAGAGGAATTGGTCCACCTCCCTAACTAAGGTTGCATCAGCTCTACTCAGAGGCTGATGGCTCCCCTTCTCCAACGGCCAATTGATATAGGCTCTCTCTGTCACCCTGGGCCAGCCAGGTGACAGACTCAGCAGACTCTAACTCTGGACTGAACTCTTAACTCTGACACACACTTCTACTAAATAGGAAGTGCACTGCTCTTTATGATATTGGCAGGCACTGCCCCTGTGTCTCTGCCTACCACACAGGGTCAGGTACCAATTTCAGGAATGTCCCGTTATTAGCGTAAACACAACAGAGTTCCATGGATCTAGCATTAAGACTGTAAGCTCTGCAGGCCAGGGATTTCCTTTCCTATTGTCTGATTTTGTTTGTTGCACTTATTGTACTATAATTCTCTGTACTGTATTGCCTCTCTTATAAAGCGCTATATAAATAAATATTTACATACATAATATATCTTAATGCATCTTAAGACACCTTAGAGTTCCCTCTATAAGACACTTTATGGTCCACTCAAGTGAATAGTCTGTAAGTAGGGTGACCATTCGTCCCGGTTTTGCCGGGACAGTCCCGTTTTTTTCTGCCCTGTCCCGATTTTAGCTCCGTCCCGGTTATGTCCCGATTTTTGTCCCTGGTCCCGGTATTGCGGGGCAGCGGCGGTGAGGAGAATGCGGCGGCCGGTAAATATTTTCTATGTGTGTGTGTGAATGCTGCCGGGGAGACTGAATGAAGGAGAATGCCGGGGGCGGGACTTAGAATGCCGGCCGGCCCGCAGGGGATTGGATGAATGATGATGCCGGGGGCAGGACTTAGAATGCCGGCCGGCCCGCAGGGGATTGGTTGCAGGCAGGTCAGAGGAAGCCGGGGGCGTGACTTCCGCTTTGTGCAAAGCACACGTGTCTTCCCGCTCCCGGCTCCTCTGTTCGCGATGAGTGTCCCCTTTCTGCTCCGGGTCCCAGCCAGGGGGGGTAATAGGAGGTGGTAGCGGGGGTGCGCCTACCTTTGTACCACCTTGTACCTTTGCCCCCAGCGCTCCCATCATTGCCCCCCTGGAGCTCCCATCATTGCCCCATCGGCGCTCCCACCTTTGCCCCCCGGCGCTCCCACCTTTGTCCCCCGGTGCTCCCACCTTTGCCCCATCGGCGCTCCCACCTTTGCCCCCCGGCGCTCCCACCTTTGCCCCCCCGGCGCTCACAGCTTTGTCCCCCCGGCGCTCACAGCTTTGCCCCCCCCGGCGCTCCCAGCTTTGCCCCCCCGGCGCTCACAGCTTTGTCCCCCGTCGCTCACAGCTTTGCCCCCCGGCGCTCACTTCCCCCCGTCCCCTTGGTGTGGGAGATGGGCTCGGGGGCGGGCAGTGGTTGCTGCGCGGTGCAGGGGGAGGCGGGGTGTATCTCTGTGTGTGTGTATCAGTGTGTGTGTGTGTGTGTGTGTGTGTGTGTGTGTGTGTGTGTGTGTGTGTGTGTGTGTCAGTGTGTGTGTGTCTGTGTCTGTGTCAGTGGGTGTGTGTGTCAGTGGGTGTGGGTGTCAGTGGGTGTGTGTATCAGTGGGTGTGTGTATCAGTGGGTGTGTGTGTGTGTGTATCACTGGGTGTGTGGGTGTATCAGTGGGTGTGTATCAGTGGTGTGTGTGTATCAGTGGGGGGGGGTGTATCAGTGGGGGTGTGTGTGTATCAGTGGGGGTGTGTGTGTGTGTATCAGTGGGGGTGGGGGGGTGTATCAGTGTGTGTGTGTGTGTGTGTGTGTGTGTGTGTGTGTGTGTGTGTGTGTGTGTATCAGTGTGTGTGTGTGTGTGTGTGTGTATCAGTGGGGGTGTGTGTGTGTATCAGTGGGGGTGTGTGTGTGTATCAGTGGGGGTGTGTGTGTATCAGTGGGGGGTGTGTGTGTATCAGTGGGGGGGTGTGTATCAGTGGGGGTGTGTGTGTGTATCAGTGGGGGTGGGGGTGTATCAGTGTGTGT
The DNA here is from genome assembly GCF_040206685.1 of Ascaphus truei. Classification (NCBI taxonomy): domain Eukaryota; kingdom Metazoa; phylum Chordata; class Amphibia; order Anura; family Ascaphidae; genus Ascaphus; species Ascaphus truei. The sequence continues at coordinate 150,348 of NW_027456661.1, read as the reverse complement.
GTGTATCAGTGGGGGGGGGGTGTCAGTGGGTGGGTGTCTCTCTAACTCCCTGTCTCCCTGTCTCCCCCACCCTGTCTCCCTCCCTCCCTGTCTCACCCTGTCTCCCTCCCTCCCACCCTGTCTCACCCTCTCTCCTTCCCTCCCACCCTGTCTCCCTCCCTCCCACCCTGTCTCCCTCTCTCCCACCCTGTCTCCCACCATCCCACCCTGTCTCCCACCCTGCCTCCCACCCTGTCTTCCTCCCTCCCACCCTGTCTTCCTCCCTCCCATCCTGTCTATCCTCCCTCCCACCCTCCCACCCTGTCTTCCTCCCTCCCACCCTGTCTTCCTCCCTCCCACCCTGTCTTCCTCCCTCCCACCCTGTCTCCCTCCCTCCCACCCTGTCTCACCCTCCCTCCCACCCTGTCTCACCCTCCCTCTCACCCTGTCTCACCCTCCCTCCCACCCTGTCTCACCCTCCCACCCTGTCTCTCCCTCCCTCCCTCCCACCCTGTCTCTCCCTCCCTCCCTCCCACCCTTTCTCACCCTCCCTCCCTCCCACCCTGTCTCACCCTCCCTCCCTCCCACCCTGTCTCACCCTCCCTCCCTCCCACCCTGTCTCACCCTCCCTCCCACCCTGTCTCCCTCCCTCCCACCCTGTCTCCCTCCCTCCCACCCTGTCTCCCTCCCACCCTGTCTCACCCTGTCTCCCTCCCTCCCACCCTGTCTCACCCTGTCTCCCTCCCTCCCACCCTGTCTCACCCTGTCTCCCTCCCTCCCACCCTGTCTCACCCTGTCTCCCTCCCACCCTGTCTCACCTTGTCTCCCTCCCACCCTGTCTCACCCTGTCTCCCTCCCACCCTGTCTCACCCTGTCTCCCTCCCTCCCACCAAGTCTCCCTCCCTCCCACCCTGTCTCCCTCCCACCCTGTCTCCCAAATGTCTCACCCTCTCTCCCTCCCACCCTGTCTCCCTCTGTCTCCCTCCCACCCTGTCTCCCAAATGTCTCACCCTGTCTCCCTCCCACCCTGTCTCACCCTGTCTCCCTCCCACCCTGTCTCACTGTTACGCCGGTACTGCCCGCAGACCAGACCCGTCCCCTGAGCTGAAGGGGGAAGTGGTAATACACGCACCCGCAGCAAAGGGAGCGTGTCCGGAGTGTGGTATAAAGTGTTGCCAGGCCAGGTGTAGTAAGGTAGACAATACTTGCCGGTACCGGTTGTAGAGATAGAGTGATGAATGCTTTGCCGAGGTCAGGGAGAGAAGAGTGGAGATAGGTCGTAGTCCAAGCCGTGTTCAAGGGGTTACCAGAGTGAGCGTTGTCCAAGGAGTGCCGAGATCGATAGCCAGAGGGGGTAGTCGTACAAGCCGCGTCAGAACCTGTGAAAACACTGAGAGAATCCAGAAGTACTTCCATACAGAGACTATGTCGAGCAAAGACTGAGAGCAGAGAGGAGCTAGATAAAGCAGGAAGGTCCAATTAGGAATGGAGTCGGGACAGGAAGAGCTACAGGGAGACACTGCAGATTGGTGCAGGCATAACAGGCCAGGTGAGTCTTGTTGGTAACCTGAGTATGCTCGTGCAGTGTGCGGGGGCGGAGCCTAAGGTCCGGGGGATGGGAAGAAGAGTGTGCAGACTGAGCGTGCTCCGTAACTAATGTACGCGCGTGAACCGAGCCAGTGGATGGTGCAGGTGTGCGTGCAGGAGGGCGTGGACGCACGCGGCGCTGTACAGAGGAATCGCCGAGGGGAGTGATCCCGCGACGGCGGGGAGCCGTGGAGGCCGGTAAGGCAGGATTGTTTTGTGTGTCCAGGGGCTCCCTGCGGGGAGGGACTGCTCTGTGTGAGGAGCGTGGAGAACGCCGATTCCTGACAGTACCCCCCTCTTCAGGAACGGCCTCAGGACGGTCCAAGAACGGTTTCTCTGGAAACTTTTTCCTGAAGGACTTAAGAAGAGCCGGGGCATGAATGTCCTTTGAAGGAACCCAGGATCTCTCTTCAGGGCCAAAGCCCTTCCACTGTACCAAGAACTGGAGCTGACCCCTGGATAGGCGAGAATCCAAAAGAGAGTGAACCTCGTATTCCTCGTGTGACAGAGTGAAGTCAACTCCAATCAGTTACGCCTGGGAGACATATGTCTGAGGGCTTCATCCAGCACTCATAAGGGTTAACTCAGGTGGAAGTTAGGAAATCAGAACTCTTTAGCTGACACCTGAGAGCCAGCAAGGTAGATAAAGGATCATGTGACTAGCAGTAGCTGCCAGAGAGAGAGAGAGAGAGAGAGAGAAGCACACTGCTGCGTGAGCCCTTAGCCAGAGGGATTTCACCAAAGACTACTTCAACTAAAGTAAGGATTATTCATTTGTTTACTGACTGCTTAAAGTACCCATATGGTTTGGTTCTGGTTTAGCCAGCCAGCCTGCTAGATAGGTCTGCTGTGTTATTAGTCAGTTTTTCTCCCAAAGTGGAGCAGGATTTATTCTGTTAAAGGGACAGTGTACCCGCATGTTATGTTACTGTGGAGAAATAAAGCCACTGAACGTTTTTATTTATCCTGAAACTATACGTGTGGACTGTTCCCTGACCTCGGCTACAGGCCGTCCTGCCACAGGTGGTGTCAGAAGTGGGACGTCGGACGGCCCCTGTATCTGAAGGGCCACACAAAAAAAAAATGGAGAATTTTTTTTCTCAGTTCCTTGAGCAACAGCTCCAGCTAGCAGAGAAGCAAGCAGAGCGACAAGCCCAGCAAGATGAGTGACAAGCCCAGCAAGCTGAGCGACAAGCCCAGCAATATGAGCAACAGGCCCGGCGAGAGGAAAAGCTACTACAACTGCTGGTCGAAGGCCCAACCCCAGGCAGACCAGGGATTCCAAATAACCCACCGGTGATGCTGCCTAAAATGAAGCCAAACGAAGACCCAGAGGCATTTCTCCTCACTTTTGAAAGGGTAGCCACGGCCCACGGCTGTAAAGTTGATCGCTGGGTAAAGACTCTGGCTCCACTCCTCATAGGGGAAGCTCAGGCAGCCTACCAGGCTCTTCCAGCGGATGAGGCCATGGACTATCAGAAACTAAAGGTTGCTATTCTGGATCGCCTAGGCCTCACGCCAGAGACCTACCGACAGCGGTTCCGGACAGTGAAATATACAAACCGAGACAGACCCCGGGTTGTAGCCCACCGCTTAGTAGACTTACTGCACTGACACACTTTATTCGAGCAAATACCCAGTATGTACCTGGCAGATACCTGGAATGCGCCGCTCCTCACCTCTGGCAAGCCCCGTTGCGTTTGCCTTCCCAGCCTGGGTTCATGCCTGGCTGACGGGCGGCTGATCTGTTAAATGATAATGATTAGGATTTAATAGGCTGCAATGCTTCACGTGTCTACCAGATGGCATAAATTCATGAATTGTAATGCAGTATATATATATATACTGTGCAGTATTGCAGCCAGCGGGAATAAAATGCTTCAATCCCTGCATGGAAAATAACCCAATGCACTCGGGCAGAAAACAGTCACAAACCTCAATACACCCGGGTATACCCGAATTCGTGGGACTAGCCGAGCTCGAATAAAGTGTGTCGCCAGTGTATGTACCAGGTGGATACAACCGGGAAAACATGACAAGGCAGAGATCCTTGAACAGTTTGTGCTCGAGCAGTTCATACAGATACTGCCCCCCTCCTCCCGCTCCTGGGTAAAAAGACACGCTGCATTTTCCCTGGATTCAGCGGTCCGCTTGGTGGAAAACTTCCTGGGCGACGACACCCAACAGGATAGCTGGGAACGGCCGGTGCAAACACCAGTTGCTTCCGGTGATACTAGAGTCAGGAGAGCAGACAATCGAGGGGTCTACAACCCGCCAGCTCGGGAGATCCAGTCAACCCGATCGGAAGACCCTTTCCCATCTCGGAGGGTTCCTGGTACAAACTCCCGCAGAGAAGCCCATCCTGGGTCCGAGGCCACTGGATCACTCAAGGGAGGCCGCCACCCACAGTATTCCCCGAGAACCTGGACTCCTGTCACCCACCCGGTGGAGAGGATAACCCCACCAACCAGAAGGGAGGACCCCATCCAACAGCGGAGAGGTCCAAACACCGAGCCCCGTCGAGAGCTTCCGCGGACGACCGAGTTTGCGGACTCAGGAGATGAGGAGATGGACTGTTCATATGGCAGAACCACTGCCACAGCTTGTCTCCGAGGGGACCACAATCCGTGGTTAGTCCCAGCATCTCTGGAGGGGACAAAAGTAAACGCCATGCTGGACTCAGGCTCTGGAAAAACCCTGATCCTAGAGGGCCTAATTCCAAGCAATAGACTATCTTATGACTCTCCTTGGAATATCGAGTGTATCCATGGGGATACAAAGAGATACCCGACGGCGAACGTTACACTGCGTATCCAGGATCAAGAGGCTAGCCTACTAGTGGGAGTTGCTCCCTGGCTACCTGCTCCTGTTCTACTTGGCCGAGACTGGCCCTACCTCGAAACATTGTTGGCCCCTACTCCTACGGAGCCTACTTCTCTGGTAGCGGAGAAGCCGGAGACTTGTTCCCTTTTTCCCCAGAGATTTTCCCCCGTAGACACCATGTCCCAAAGACACATAAACAGAGACGTGCGGAAAAAGAGGACTGGTTAAGAAAGGCTGGGACTTTTGGTAACATTAGTCAGCCCAAAGGACTGCAGGTCATGGCCGGGGATGACCAGGTGGGGAACAGATAGATACGGGAGTGTTGCCAGATCTGGATCTTCCTGACTTCCGTCAGAGGCAGAGGGAGGACCCAGCTCTGGCTAGACAATATGAGAAGGTGGTACAGGTCAACAACAAGATAATAGATGAACAAGGTGTAAAAGTGTTTCCACATTTTGAACTGTTGAATGACATACTATATCGTGTGAATAAGGTTACACAAACAGGGGAGGTCATTCGACAGATGCTAGTCCCTAAAGGGTTGATTAAAACAGTGTTTACCGAGAGCGCATGCGCGAGGTTGGAGAGCATGGTTGCATAATTCTATAGCTCTGTGCCCCTCTCCAACAGAAATAACCAGATAGAACGCAATAGTGCACTAAATTCGGAGAAAAATACCTCACGAGCTGCAAGTTGACCCCAGGATGTCGAAGAAGTCGACGAAAACCCCCGGAAAACGGGGGCTCCCAGAATATTTTAACGCAGGGAGAGCCCACAGGGCAGCGACAGCAATGGCCCCCGCATCAAGAACAGGCTCCGAGTCGGATGGTGAGGGAAACCCGGACGACCAAGGGCTCCTGCCGGTCAGGCGATGCGACATTGAAAGGCTATATCAGGACTTAAAGGACGTCTTACAAGCAGAAATAAGAGCCTTAGCTAAAGAAGTGGGAGGCCTGGGGACCCGCACACAAGAACTAGAAGTGCGGGTCGACAAGAACTCTAAGGCTATACAAAAAAGCTCCAAAGTAACGGCAGACCTGCAGTCCCAGATAAATGAACTCCGCGACCGGCAGGAGGACGCGGAGAATAGGGATCGCCGTAACAATGTGCGTCTCCGCGGGATCCCAGAAGATATAGTGGACTGCGAGGAGTTCGTGGAGCGGTGGTTGGCGCACGTTTGCCCGGAGGCCCCTAAAGATAAATTACTAATGGACCGGTGTCATCGGGCGCTGCGTTCTAAACCCCAACCCAATGAGTTACCACGGGACATCATAGTGCGTTTGCACTATTACCGCACCCGGGAAGAGATCCTGCAGAAATCTAGAAATACGCCTGTCATGGAGTTTGAAGGGGCTAAAATCGCGGTGTTTCAAGACATCTCACCCATCACGCTGGCTCGCCGAAGAGACCTGTGGCCCATCACCAGGGTACTGCGGGACAAGGCGGTCAGATACCGCTGGACTTTTCCCTTCGGTCTCATGGTGATTCGAAATGGCCGCCCTATTCATCTAAAAGCCCCTGAGGAGGGAAATAAATTCCTTCAGAGGCTGGGGCTGGGGCCTGTCCCTGGTGCCACAACTGCTGAACCAGACCCCCCAGTGATGGGCCCAGCGTGGACCACAGTGGGAAGCCCACCCAGAGGAGAGACCGAGTGAGACGGTCACTACTACCCCACCAGGTTACATCAAAACCCTGAAGTTGCAAAGTTATAATATAAAAAACAAAAAAAAGTTTTTTTACTACTGTTACCCCGTTTAAGCTGCACCAGCCCCAGCATTGGCACTGAAAAATTTTGTATGCCAGGACCCCCCCGCGCAAGAGAAACTCGTAAAGACTGGCACCGGGGTAAAAACAAAGTTGCAAAGTAACCTGAAAAGGAAAAATCAACAAGACTTTTTACTCACCTCATGGTTCAGTCATGGCGCCTAAACCAGCGATGGAAGGTCCCCCAGCGTGAAACGCAGAAGGCGGTTGAGGAGAAGGCGGGAATCCCTTACCAGGCGAGAACTCGGATCGAGCTGGAGGAGCGGCTTCAGATGCGTCCGCCTCGAAGGTCAGCCCAATCCAAGATGGCGGAGGAGGAACACCGTCACCGGAAGAGGCGGGATTAGAGGCGGCCATCTTACGAGAGGCGGAAGTTGCGCGGCCAATACAGAGGGACGGCGCATGGATGCCATCACAGCCCCAGAGGAGACAGCCACGCGAGAGCAGGAATCACAGGTGCACGGGCGCAATAGACGGCAGAAGAATATAACACAGCCGCTGAGAGACAGCCCCATGAATAGGGAGCGAGACTGACATAGAGACACAGAGATAGTATGGAGGGAGGGAGCAGCTGCAGGCTGCGCCGTCCACTATAGTGAATTGGGAGAAGGTTACGAGGGCCAGGCGTAAGTAGCATAGGAAGGGCTGATAGATTGGTAGGAGTCAGGATAAGAAGGGGCGGAGGGGGAAAAGAGTAAGAGCAGGATCAGTGGAAGTAAGACGTTGGAAGGGGGATGTGATTAGCAGCAGAGAAGAAGGACAAGAAGGGCGGAAGCAGGTAGCGTGAAAAGAAGGGGGACGTGTATATAGAGCAAGACAAGAGAGAGGTAGAAGGTGAGAGGAATGCAGAGGGAGTGAAGGAGCGGAGGTAGTAGTCGAGAAGGGCTAGCAAGAAAAGAGAGAAAGGATATTGCAGAAAGTGTAGTATGTAGAAGGAAGTGGTAAGTTAAGAAAGGAAGGGGGCGCAAAGGAGCACAGAGGGGAGGAGCCCACAGACGAAAAAGGATAAAAGTAAACGAAACAGCAAGAAGGGAGGTAGGTGGCGAAAGGGAGCAGATATTGGGGACCTTCCCCAGGCAAGGTTGAGGTCAAAAGGAGGGGGGTAGCGCAAACCTATAGCGAAGATCATGAAAAAAGGAGTGGAGGGAGCTGCGATGGCTGATTAGTGGTAGGAAGCCCTAAAAGATAGGGAAACAGAGGAGAAAAGCAGGGGCCAGTGCCCGAGACTAGGGGCAAGATGCTGCTAAGGGGTGCTGTTAGAGTTAAAGTTCTAGTTGAGGTTATACGTTCTGTCTATAGCTTCTGTCAGCTACTCGGAGAGGGACAGGGGGTTATAAACCTGCCTTGACCTCCGCATGTACTCCAAGTCGGGACTAGCCGGGATTAGGCTAGTGGTTACTGACGAAGCCCCTTGGGAGGGGGAGGCAGCATGGGAAGGGGAGGGATGCCAGAAGGGAGGGCGGAAGAGCTCCCCCGCCGTTTACCCAAGGGCTAGGATCACAGGACTGCGGTACTGGTACCTAAGTCATGTGACCATTGTTCTAATATCTGTCTTTTTGTGTGTGTATACGTTCCCCTCCCCACCCCCCTTGTGTGTCAGTCCCCTTCTCCCCTCCGCCACAGATACAGCTCCGTTGACACTGGAAGGGAAGATGCGAGCTGATAGCCGGAGACAGAACCAACAGGCGCAAAGAACCCACCGGAGACATCGACCGGTACACAGCGCACCCACAACACACAGCTCAGATGAGTAATGATATCACAATGATTTCCCATAACGTGAAGGGGTTTAATAGTCCTACTAAACGGAGAATTGCTTTCAGGGACTATAATCGGCGGAAAGCCGACATTATCTTCCTACAAGAAACGCATTTTTCCCGTCTAAACCACCCAAAGTTCCTTGATAAAAGTTATAGAACATATTATCTTGCATCCGCAGATGTCAAAAAAAGAGGGGTGGCAATTATTATACATAATAGGCTCGCCTTCACCATCGAGAAACAACATGCTGACGTACAGGGTAGATTCCTGATCTTAACGGGCACTATACAAGGCCAGCAAATCACATTAACGTCCGTCTACGCACCCTGTGAACAAGACCCTGCTTTCTTTGAGCAATTTTTTGCTAAATTACATAAATTGGCCAAAGGCAGTATCTTCCTCGCGGGAGATCTAAATCGGACACTAGACCCTGACTTGGACAGATGCACCCAATCTAACGCGGCCCACAGACAGGACTTACTAACAATACGCGACGGCCTCCAGGTTTGCCAGTTGACAGATATGTGGAGGGAACAACATCCAACTGCCAGGGAATACACTTTTTACTCGCACCCCCACGACAGATATAGCCGCATAGACTACTTCCTAGTATCAAACAGAGTGGTTCCAGTGGTGGGCCATACAGAGATCCACGAGATCTCGTGGTCCGACCACGCGCCTATTGAGCTGAGGTGCACACTGATTGGGCTCGACAGACCCGGAGCAAACTGGAAGCTCAACGAGCTTCTTCTCAAGGCCCCCGCTACCGAAAGGGCGATACGGGACCGGATACAAGATTTTTTTAGGGAAAACATAGGAAGCGTACAATCGCAAGCCACACTCTGGGAAGCCCATAAGGCTACTCTCAGAGGATTTCTTATGAATATAGCTGGCAAGCGGAAGCGGGAGAAAACAACTAAAATAAAAGAGCTGCAGGCGAAACTAACACTCCTCACTGCACAGCATTCCGCGGATAAAAACCAGCACACGTGGCAGGAATTGTTAGATACTAAGGCGGCACTTAATCTAGTGTTATCATCCCAGGCCGAGAGGGAGTTGACCTGGTCCAAGCGCAGATTTTATGAAAAAGCCAACAAGCCAGATACCTTACTAGCCAATAAGCTCCAAAACAAGCTTCCAAATTTTAGGATAGCAGCAATTAAAACTCAGCGGGGTGACCTTACCTCCGATCCGAGACAAATAGTGGAAGCGTTTCGACAATATTATGCTACACTATACGATGGCGATAAGGTCACCCACAATCAAAAACATCAGCTACGCTCCAGAGGTTTCTAGCTGAGGCACAGCTTCCGACCCTGGGCAGGGTTGAAAGGGCGGCCCTACAGGGTGATTTCACCCTGGAAGAGATAACAGAGGTAATTAAGTCCCTCAAACCAGCTAAGGCTCCAGGCCCTGATGGCTATTCCAATTTGTACTATAAAAATTTTTGTAAAACGCTAGCCCCACACCTATTGAAATTATTTAATGGGATCCTGGAGGGAGAGCCCTTCCCGACCCAGATGCTCCAGGCGTCTATCTCAGTGATCCACAAACCCGGTAAGGACCCGGCAGACTGCAAGAGCTACCGGCCAATCTCCCTGATCAATTCGGACCTAAAAATCTTCTCCAAACTGCTAGCAAACAGGGTGGGTAGTGTCCTTCCGGGCTTGATCCACCCGGATTAAGTGGGCTTTATCGCAGGCAGACAGGCAGCAGATAACACCAGGCGGGTAATTGATCTGATAGATTTGGCGAGAAAGAAAAGCATACCGTCAATGGTGTTGAGCCTGGATGCCGAAAAGGCATTCGATCGTATTGATTGGTCCTACTTACGAGAGACGCTTGGAGTGTTTGGGTTCGGGGGCCGCCTCCTAGAGGCAATAATGGCACTCTACGCAGGACCCACAGCTAGGGTAAGACATCAGGGTTTCCCTTCAGAAGTATTCAATATTCGCAGTGGGACCCGTCAGGGTTGCCCGCTGTCCCCATTACTTTTTGCTCTCTGTATTGAACCCCTCGCAGCCCATATCAGACTAAGCCCCAATATAACAGGAATCCAACTGGGAGAGCAACATCACAAGGCTGCGTTATATGCAGACGACGTGATCCTAACTATCTCTAAACCGTTGACGTCCCTGCCCAATGTCTTTGAGATCCTGGGCACCTTTGGCATGGTCTCAGGGTTCAAAATTAACCAGGCTAAGTCAGAGGCGCTCAATATCAACTTGCCAAAACCAACTGAAAAACTATTGGAACTTAACTTTAATTTTCAATGGCAAACCTCCGCAATCAAATATTTAGGGGTATATATCACCAGGGATTACAATACCTTGTATAAGGCAAATTTCCCCAAGATGATGAAGAAGTTAAAGGAGGATCTCAGGGTTTGGGCGGGTTACGGGGTATCTTGGTTCGGCCGGATTAACAGCGTAAAGATGAATCTGTTGCCCAAGCTATTATATCTGTTTCAAACCCTACCAATCCCGGTAATTAAATCAGAGATCCAAGCCCTTCAAACTCACATCATACAATTCATTTGGAATAAAAAACGCCCACGAATTGCAAGAAGTCTACTGACAAAACCAGTGACAAAGGGAGGACTATCGGTACCTTGCTTGATGGCGTACTATAAAGCGGCACAATTGACCCAAATCATTCTGTGGCATGCGGACCCCACAAATAGAAGATGGACAGAATTGGAGGGAGAATGCTGTGCACCAGTTGCACTCCATAACTTGATCTGGCTACCAAAACGATGCAAAAAAGGCATTGGAACGCCGCTCTGCGCAGTGGCGAACTCCTTAGCGGTCTGGGAGACATCTAAATTTAAAGCTAACTTAACCACCCCCCACACATTAATGACCCCCCTATGGGGCAACCCGGACTTTGCTCCGGGGCTGTTGAGCGATAAATTTGTAAAGTGGACGCAGGCAGGGTACAACCGATTAAAGGACCTGGGGGGTAAGGGATCTATCAAGACGTTCGATTGGTTTAAAGAGGCATCAAATTTCCCAAATTCAGAATTATTTAGATTCCTCCAGGTCAGGGCATTTTATAACAAATTTCCTGTTCGTCCTGCACGAACTAATTTTGAACAGCTGTGTTCCAGACCAACGGACACACGGGGACTGACATCTCGGATGTACAGGGAGGTAGTCTGTCCGGCTCATATAGACCGTCCTCGACTGCGATACATGCGACAATGGGAGACAGATCTAGGGGATAGTTTAGAGGACGAAGACTGGGACCACATATTGCAAGCTGCCGCAAAGAGCTCAATATGTGTCACGTTGAAGGAGAACGCATATAAGGTCCTAATGCGGTGGTACCATACCCCAGTGAAATTAGCTAAATTTGTCAGAGGTTATTCGCCGCTCTGCCCAAAACAGTGCGGGGAATTGGCTGACCTTAAACACATGCTGTGGTCTTGCCCAAGGGCAGCCCCGATTTGGGAAGCAATTCGAAACTGGCTGCAAGGGATTCTCGAATTAGAGATCCCCCTGGACCCGTGGCTGTTCCTAGTGGGCAGACGGCCTCAGGAAATGTCTAGAACGACACACAAACTGGTCACGCACTTCGCGACCGCCACCCGATGTGAGATCGCAGCATTGTGGAAGCAGAATGAGATCCCAATTATCCCCAAAATTAGGAACCGAATTTGGCAAGTCTGCCAGATGGAACAGTTGACGAGTTGGGTCAACGACTCTGGCACCAAATTTCTAAAAGTCTGGAGCCCGTGGCTAGACCAATCCAACATCCTAGGGGTGGACGCCGCTACAATCCTGCATTAATATTCATAATTGCGTTCTCCTTGGATGGGACGGACAGGACATCGACGTAGGGATACACTAGGTAGTGCCATTCAGCAGTTACAATAAGCAGTAAGGTCAGCAGTGCCATGAAGCTGTCGCATCGGATCGCAGGAACCCTTCTCCAGAATCCGACAAGAGCACCCCCCTCCCCCCCTCCTACCCTCTGTGCCTCCCCACCAGTCCAGTGAGTCCAGTATGTCTTGTCCTGCTTCCCTTTATGTCGTTCGTCTGATGCTGTCATTGTTGACGGTTGTTAAAAGTGGAATATCTGTAATGTACGCCTATGGGAGGTGTGTTTCTGTATACCTGATATCCACAAATAAAAAATGAAAGTTGAAAAAAAAAAAAAAACAGTGTTTACCCTAGCCCATACTCTCCCATGGGGTGGTCATTTGGGCAGAGATAAGACCACGGACCGCATCTCGTCCCGGTTTTACTGGCCAGGCATACATGGTGACATCATGAAACTATGTGAGACATGTCCTGAATGCCAGTTAACTAGCCAAAAAGGACAGAAGCCGGCTCCTTTGGTTCCTCTGCCCTTGGTAGCCGTCCCATTCGAGAGAATTGGGGTAGATCTGGTCGGACCTTTAGAACCCTCTGCGAAGGGACATAAATTTATACTCGTTGTTGTTGATTATGCCACCAGGTATCCTGAGGCCTTCCCTCTGAGATCAGCCACTGCTAAACAAGTTGCTCACAGGCTGTTAGAACTGTTTTCTAGGGTAGGACTTCCCCAAGTAATGTTAACTGACCAGGGAACAAATTTCATGGCAAAGTTAATGCAGGATGTCCTGAAGTTATTGGAGGTAAAATCCGTCCGGACGTCGGTCTACCATCATCAGACTGATGGATTGGTAGAGAGGTTTAACCGTACTTTAAAAACTATGCTTAGAAAGTTTGTGGACACTGAAAAGCGAGCTTGGGATGAACTTCTCCCTTTCCTGTTGTTTGCGGTACGAGAAGTTCCCCAATCATCCACAGGCTTCTCCCCATTTGAGCTCCTATATGGACGCCAACCTCGGGGTATTCTCGACCTACTGAAGGAATCCTGGGAGGAGGAGCCCTCCCCCTCCAAGAATACCATTCAGTATGTCATAGACCTTAGAAACCGCCTAGACATGATAGGTCGGTTTGCGAAGGAAAACCTCAAATCTGCTCAAGAACGTCAAGAGAGGCAGTACAACCAAAATGCTCGCTTGAGGGTCTTCCAACCTGGGGACCAAGTGATGCTACTACTACCGACATCAGAGAGTAAACTCCTTGCGAAGTGGCAGGGTCCTTTCCAAGTTCTCTGCCGCACCGGGGAGGTGAACTATGAGATCTCTCAACCAGGGTCCAGGAAGGGTAAACAAATCTACCACGTGAACCTCCTGAAACACTGGAAAACGATGAGATCGCTGTTCATTCACCCTCGGGAAGGAGAGACGGATTTGGGTCCAAAGCTTCCAAAGGGTAGTACGTACACTGACCATCAGGTTCCCATGGGAGAGCAGTTAACAACAGAACAAAGGTCAGACCTACTTGATGTATGTGACCAGTTCCCAGATGTTTTTTCTGAGCTGCCAGGGCAGACTGATTTAGTGTCCCATAGGATTGAGACAGAACCTGGCGTAAAAGTACGGTCCCGTCCCTATTGATTGCCAGAGGGCCGAAAAGACCTGGTAGAGAGGGAGATAATAGACATGTTGGAATTGGGCGTGATCGATTAGTCCCACAGCGAATGGTGTAGCTCTATCGTGTTGGTCCCTAAACCAGATGGGAAGGTGAGGTTTTGCGTGGATCTGCGAAAGGTAAATGCTGTATCCAGATTTGATGCATATCCAATGCCTAGGGTGGATGAATTGCTTGATTCGCTTGGTAAAGCAGAGTATATCTCCACCCTAGATCTCACGAAAGGATATTGGCAGATACCTCTAACGGAAGAATCCAAATGCAAAACTGCCTTCGCCACCCCTCTCGGTTTATACCAATTCGTCACTATGCCATTTGGGTTACATGGGGCTCCAGCCACGTTCCAAAGGTTAATGGACAAGGTACTACGACCCCATAGGGCATATGCCGCGGCCTACTTGGATGACATTGTCATCTATAGCAGACACTGGCAGTCTCATATAAAAAGGTTATGGGCAGTCCTAACGTCCTTAAGAGAAGCAGGGCTCACTGCAAATCCAAAAAAATGTGCCCTGGGTAAATCCACTACAAAGTACTTGGGCTATGCCGTTGGGGGAGGGATAGTAAGGCCACTAGCTAGCAAGGTGGCCACCATAAAGGAAGTCCCCAGCCCACAGACAAAGACACAGGTCCACTCCCTTTTGAGGAAAGCAGGGTATTAACAGCGGTTTATCCCTTTAATGACCGTAGCGGTTAATAAACGCTATGGTGATTAAGGGGTTAGGGGACATTACATTGGCTGTTTTTATTCTTGTGTATGTCTTGCAGCATCGGAGGGGGCATGGGCAGGATGAAGATGAGGATGAAGACGGCCTTCATCGTGGGTGCCTGTAAAAGGTAAGTGTAATATATATTGACTTTATTCATTGTAATTTATATGTATTTAAAATGGGCAAATGCAATATTATCCATATATGGATAATAGTAATTTTGCCCATTACTGTACTGTATGTGTTAGGGGGCGGCGGGATGTGTTGTATATTGCTATGTTTATTGGGGGCAATTGGCCCCAATAAACATGTTTTTGTGCCTTAACCCCTTCATTGCCTTAGCGGTTAGCCGCTAAGGTAATGAAGCTGCTTTAATGTATTTTTATTAATAGTGTGCGGGAGCAGGGGGTCCTCTGAGCTGAACCGCATTGATTTCTGCCTCAGAGACCCACTGCTTCCCGAGTTACAGGCCCCGGTTTGGGGCATCGGAGGCCAGTGTCGCCGCCATCTTTATGAGCCCACGTCGCATCTTGGATGCTATAAAGATGGCGGCGACGAGGAGCATGGGCGACGGACCAGGGTATGGCAGCATAAGTACATAGCACTGGCCCGCGCTCAACAAAGATTGCATTAAAAATACCCTCAAAACCCACAAAATACTTATAAAACCGCTAGACAGCACTGCATAACCGTATCAGGATGGCCCCGAAAAAGCCAGCGGGTCAAAAAAAGCAAAAGTTGGCCGATGTCAGGGCATAATTTGGAGGCTCGGGCGCGAGGGAGCAAGCAGGAGAAATGGCGCCGGCTTCAAATCCAGACACCGACACGGAGCAAGAGGGGGATGAGGAAGGAATAAACAGTCAATCCCTTCTCCCAGTACGGCGCTGTGATTTTGAAAGACTCTATAATGATTTAAAATCGCTACTGCAGGCCGAAATTAAGGAGGTCAAGCGAGACGTGGTGAAGCTGGGGACCAGAACGGATGAGCTGGAGACTAAAATGGATCTCACCATCAGAGCAGGGAAAAAAATGGAGAAGAAGACAGGCGACTTGCAGAGAGAAATAGACAAATTAAGAGAGTGGCAGGAAGATGCAGAGTACCGTGACAGGCGGAATAACATCAGAATAAGGGGGGTCTCCGAGGAGGTAGGAGACTGTGAAGAGTATACTGCCCGCTGGCTGGAATCCCTGCTGCCGGACTGCAGCAAGGAGGCGCTAGCTATGGACCGCTGCCATAGGGCCCTCCGCTCCCGACCAATTCACAACGAACAGCCGCGGGACATTATTATCCGGCTGCATTTCTACACTACAAGGGAGACAGTCTTACGCCACACAAGGGCCCTGCCTTTCATCGAATTCGAAAACAATAAAATGCTCATTTTTCAAGATTTGTCCCCTGTAACCCTAATGAGACGCCGCAGCCTGCTGCCGGTTACTAAGGTTCTCCACGAGCAAAACGTGCGGTACCGATGGACCTTCCCGTTTGGGTTGCTGGTGGCGCGGAACGGGAAGTCCATCACGATGAAAGAAACTGCAGATGGGCCAGAGTTCCTAACTAAACTGGGCCTGAAGGGTGCCCCGGTAAGGGCAGCGGACGAGGCAGACACACTGGAGCCGGAATGGAGCGGGCTCACCAAAGTCCAAGGGGAGCAAGCGGTGAAGGACTATGACAGCCATAATAATGGCTCACACAAAGTTATAAGTTAGCCAGTTAAGTCCCACGAAAAATGCCTGCCTGTGCATTATGGAGTCTTCCCGTCTGGAAAGGCATAGCAGCGGTAATGCCCCGTGAATAGGGAACATTGGAAGCCCCCGGACGATTTTCGAACACCCCCCCTTCAATCCGCACAGTTCACGGCGGCTCCTGAAAAGAAGGAAACTCACCTTTGATTCCGGCCCTGGAAGGTGAAAGAAGATGGCGGGCAAAATGGCGCTCTTCAAGATCCAGCGTGAAGCACAGAACCAGGAAGAGGTAAAACGGCGGGAGGAGAGAGCGCGCTCCATCCTCCTCGAGGCAGCAGACGATCCAAAATGGCGGCCGCCGGAAACCAGAAGTCGTCATCTACCGGAGCCAAACAGAAAGATGCCATCTTGGTTGGGGCGGCTGACGTCATCAGCAGGCGGGCGCGCACCGACAGGCGTCATCAGGGAGAAGAAAGCCCCATGCAGAAGCCCAGCCTGGCGCCGGTCACAATGAAAATGGCAGAAGGAACGGAGGGGGGGTCTAGCAGGCCAGAGGGTCGGGATGGGTAGGGAAAGACAGCAGGCCGCCAGAAAAGAATGAGGCAGCTATGCCCAGTAGTTAGGGGGGGTCAGAGAGGAGAAGAGGGGAGGAAGAACAGCGTTAGAGGAGCCACGAAAGAAGGGGCAGAAAGATAAAAGGAGGGGGCCTGGAGAGGGACCGGGGGTAGGGGAGTTAGGAGCACCTAGGTTGGCAGAGAAGAGGGCAGAGAATAGGCAAACTGGAAGCGTGCTATAGGGGCAGTTCAAGTCTTACAGAAGCTCAGGTTAGAGCTCATGCAGGCTAGTTAAGGTTACTAAGGTTATGGTTATGGGTTTAAGGGGTTAAAAGGGGTATAGAGAGAACGCGGGCCCGGGGCGGTGAGGGAGCTCCACGCCTCGGGGTCGGCATGTGCTGCGGACGGGGCCAGGGGAGGTAGGTCCCCCTGGATCCTATTAAAGTCCTTTGGGGGTAAAAGGGGGTCGTGGTCTAGAGGCCGCAGGAGTCACCACCCCAAAGGCGCTGGATTGGCTACAGGAGGGGGATGGATGTGCTGTGCAGCGGGAGGGGGGGGGGGGCAGGCCAGCAGTGGGGAGCATGGCTCAAAGCTGCAGGGGGAGGGAGGTTGGAAGCTGGGGGGGAAGAGGGGCTGTTTTAGCAGGGGGGGGGGTCATGGCAGGAGGGGGAGCGGGGACCGGAGCGGCAGTGTGCTGGTGGATGTGCTGTGAGCAGGCACCGGATTGAGGCTGGGGGCGGAGCTGGCCTGCCGGGTTGCTTCTCTTCCTCTCCGGCTTGGAGAGGGCTGGGAGTGAGGCTGGGGGGCGGGGCTGGCCTGCCTGGCAGCCTGCTTCCTCTCCGGCTGGGAGAGGGCTGGGAGTGAGGCTGGGGGGCGGGGCTGGCCTGCCTGGCAGCCTGCTTCCTCTCCGGCTGGGAGAGGGCTGGGAGTGAGGCTGGGGGGCGGGGCTGGCCTGCCTGGCAGCTTCTCTTCCTCTCCGGCTGGGGGGCGGGGCTGGGAGAGGGCTGGAAGTGAGGCTGGGGGGCGGGGCTGGCCTGCCGGGCTGCTTCTCTTCCTCTCCGGCTGGGAGAGGGCTGGGAGTGAGGCTGGGGGGCGGAGTTGGCCTGCCGGGCTGCTTCTCTTCCTCTCCGGCTGGGAGAGGGCTGGGAGTGAGGCTGGGGGGGGGGGGGGCTGGCCTGCCGGGCTGCTTCTCTTCCTCTCCGGTTGGGAGAGGGCTGGGAGTGAGGCTGGGGGGCGGGGCTGGCCTGCCGGGCTGCTTCTCTTCCTCTCCGGCTGGGAGAGGGCTGGGAGTGAGGCTGGGGGGGGGGGGGGGGGGCTGGCCTGCCGGGCTGCTTCTCTTCCTCTCCGGCTGGGAGAGGGCTGGGAGTGAGGCTGGGGGGCGGGGCTGGCCTGCCGGGCTGCTTCTCTTCCTCTCCGGCTGGGAGAGGGCTGGGGGGTGGGGCTGGCCTGCCGGGCTGCTTCTCTTCCTTCTCCGGCTGGGAGAGGGCTGGGGGGTGGGGCTGGCCTGCCGGGCTGCTTCTCTTCCTTCTCCGGCTGGGAGAGGGCTGGGGGGTGGAGCTGGCCTGCTTCTCTTCCTCTCACACAATGTTAAAAATGGTTATTGAGGCAAAAAGTGACACTGTGTGCTCATTTGCATGTCATTTCCCAGAATCCCTTGCTGCAGTGGAAGTGCTGTATGCTGGGTGATAATGGGGAAAGGCGGGGTTGCAGACCTGCCTAAGACATGCAGATGAGCATACAGCTATATTTGCATATATATTATGTATATAGTCTTACTTTCGAAACGCGTAGGGTGTTACTGAGAGGTCTGAGAGGTCTCCCATACTCAGTGGTGAACACTGTCCCCCTTGGAATTAATAACTGCTACCTGCGGGCTGCTGTATCTTTGGCGCATATCCATCCGCATTTGAATCTGCTCCGGTTGGCGCGCTTTCAGCGGCAAGGCAGGAGGTGTCTACAGCGGTCAGCTTCCACGCCAGCATCACGTGTCCACGGCGGACAGAGGCGGATGTCACAGAGGCGGAGACTCCACGTGTGAGCCCAGGAGTTTGCTACAGCAGCGGCCATCCACAAGAGGGGATACTCTTTAACAATATCCATTGCCTGATACCATCTTACGTTTGGTAAGCAGGAACCCCCACTTGAGTTGGAGTATCCTACCAGATCCTTATATATGTTTTTATGTATTTTTATGTATTTTTAATCATATACCTTATTAAATGTGTTTGTAATTTGTCACCTGTTGTTCTCAGCGTCTGTCTCATGTTGCATGTTTATATGTGTGTTTAACTATATTACACTATGTTTTGATTTTCTTTCCTTACATGTGTACCCACCACGTGTGGAGCATCAATACCAAAGGGAGAATATCCACGACACTGGTTGTATAAATTTATTTGATTTTTTATCATATATATGGTATATTACTAGTGCAGAGCGCCATAGATATAATTTGTTGCCAATCCCACACAGTGACTACTTAATTCTGTGAATAAATGTGTCTTTAATGTCATTACTATGAATGTGATGAAGATATAGTGTATATATAAATTCCTACCAAGGGTCCTATTTGCGAACTAGTTCCAGAGGAAATGTAATAAATCATTCACCCCCAGACCACTGTTCCTAACCCAAATTCAAACAACTGCCCTAATGGCAATGCATTCATTCAAACCTTTTGGATTGAATGTTCCCCTGACATAAATCCAATATGTTTCCCTAAGGCTCAATCTTTTGAACCTATCACAGCACTTAATAGATAAGACGGAATAGCTTCAAAGCCGATCAGAGATAAAGAACCCGAATCCTTATGATCTATTTGGGATTAATGTCTTGAAAGATTAGGAAGCGTGTACGTCATGTATGTGCTGTCCGCCCAACATACTGGAGACCGCATGGACAGGTGAGCAGATATACTATATGTGTAGACAAACAGTCTATATGTCCTACTACTGGATATGACACTCCATTTGAGTGGGAGGTAACCGTATCCCCTTTCTTACGATGTTTACACGTAAGGCACCGTGTTCTCCCACA
Source organism: Ascaphus truei (assembly GCF_040206685.1). Taxonomy (NCBI): domain Eukaryota; kingdom Metazoa; phylum Chordata; class Amphibia; order Anura; family Ascaphidae; genus Ascaphus; species Ascaphus truei. Next base: position 130,965 of record NW_027456661.1, on the reverse strand, counting down.
GGAGAAATTACCATTTGGGGAAGGTCCATTCATTAAACTCCCCTTGTTTTCTGTTCATAACCTGCGAGGTGCTTTCATAGTTTTGATACTTCTCGCTTTTGAAATACAATTGGTATTTAAGTCAGCTGTGCGCAAACTGGGGGGCACAACCCCCAGGGGGGCGCGAGACTGAATGCGGGGGGCGCTGGGTTTACAGAGGCCCCGCGCGCTTCCCAAAGGCACTTAAATTAAGTGCCGGGGAAGCTGCAGGGCCTCTGCAAACCTAACTTACCTTGGCTCCGGTGGCTTCTCACACGCGTCGCCATGGCCGCTAAGGTAATGAAGTGGCTGTACAGTATATGCATTTTTCCTGCATCGGCTTCATGCCGGGGGTCTCCGGTGCTGGTATTAATGGGTATCAGCTCCTGAGATCCCCGGCATCAATCCAATGCAGGAAAAAGGCCAACATTTTTCTAAGTCCCGTATCGCCGCTCATCGATGCTTCTCACCACCAATCTTATTTTACTGTTTGGATTTGGGGAGAAAATTGCCATTTTAGGGCCGCGATAGGCGGCGATCGCCGACTCGCGGCTACTGGAATCGCGCGTGTTTATGAACATTCAGAAAAGTGTCTACGTGGCTTATCGCCGCTCAGTCGGCGATTTGATTTTCTTCAAAAGATTTTTCGGCGATACAGGCCGTTATCGCCCACTTATCGAGGCTACTGAATAATAGTTGGCATTTTGGCCGATAAGTGCCTACGGCTGCGTCTATAGTATTTCAGACGGAGCGGAGGGGAGGCGCGCGCACGCTGCGCGTTCACATCTATGGTCCTCTTTGAGGATGTCTATAGATGGCACCAGCGCGCACGTCAGACAGAGCTGGCAAAGGCGCGAAATTGAAGGAGACAGAGCCAAGTGATTTTTTGCGCGGTGGCATGATCACATGACCTGTCTTCTCCAATCAAAGTGAAGTTACATTTTCAAAGTGACGCCATTTTTCTTTTTTGTATGCCGGTGGTATACACACACAACACAAACACACACAAAATTAAAGTTAATTTCCAGACCGGGAGAAAGTGAACTTGTCTGCACAGTGCTTCAGATGCTGCATCTGAATAAATGCCGGTGGATCGGGATGTGAGGTAGGGAAGTGACGTCCGCGCCGGAACGTCATTCCCACGCCTCCAAATATTCATTGCCACGCCCCCAATCGCACCCGCTGCATACCCTGCAAAGCCATAAAAAAGCTCAGGCTTCAGCAAGTGTATTGCAGCGTGTGTGCCTTCCCTCCGTCTGAAATACTATAGACGCAGCCTTATCGACGCTTACTAAATAGGCCCCTGTGTCTCTGTCTCTGTCTCTGTCTCTGTCTCTCTCTCACGCTCTCCCAGCCCTGCCTTTGATGCCCCCCTGCCTTTGACATCCCCCCCTGCCTTTGACATCCCCCCCTGCCTTTGACGGCCCCCCCCTGCCTTTGACGCCCCCCCCCTGCCTTTGACGCCCCCCCCCCCACTGCCTTTGATGCCCCCCCCCCGCCTTTGACGCCCCCCCTGGCTTTCACCCCCCCTGCCTTTCACGCCCCCCCCTGTCCCCCCCTGCCTTTCACGCCCCCCTGGCCCCCCTGCCTTTCACGCCCCCTCCCTGCCTTTCACGCCCCCGTCCCCTCCCTGCCTTTCACGCCCCCCCGTCCCCTCCCTGCCTTTCACGCCCCCGTCCCCTCCCTGCCTTTCACGCCCCCGTCCCCTCCCTGCCTTTCACGCCCCTGTCCCCTCCCTGCCTTTCACGCCCCCCATCCCCTCCCTGCCTTTCACGCCCCCCGTCCCCTCCCTGCCTTTCACGCCCCCGTCCCCTCCCTGCCTTTCACGCCCCCGTCCCCTCCCTGCCTTTCACGCCCCCGTCCCCTCCCTGCCTTTCACGCCCCCCCGTCCCCTCCCTGCCTTTCACGCCCCTGTCCCCTCCCTGCCTTTCACGCCCCCCATCCCCTCCCTGCCTTTCACACCCCCCGTCCCCTCCCTGCCTTTCACGCCCCCCGTCCCCTCCCTGCCTTTCACGCCCCCTGTCCCCTCCCTGCCGTTCATGCCCCCGTCCCCTCCCTGACTTTCACGCCCCCGTCCCCTCCCTGCCTTTCACGCCCCGTCCCCTCCCTGCCTTTCACGCCCCCCGTCCCCTCCCTGCCATTCACGCCCCCGTCCCCTCCCTGCCTTCCACGCCCCCACCCGCTCCCTGCCTTTCCACCCCCCTCCCTGCCTTTCACGCCCCAATCCCTGCCTTTCACGCCCCCCTCCCTGCCTTTCACGCCCCCCTCCCTGCCTTTCACGCCCCCACCCCCTCCCTGCCTTTCACCCCCCCTCCCTGCCTTTCACGCCCCCAACCCCCTCCCTGCCTTTCACGCCCCCCCTCCCTGCCTTTAACGCCCCCCCCTCCATGCCTTTCACGCCCCCCCTCCCTGCCTTTCACGCCCCCCCCTCCCTGCCTTTCACGCCCCCCTCCCTGCCTTTCACGCCCCCTCCCTGCCTTTCACGCTCCCCCTCCCTGCCTTTCACGTCCCCCCTCCCTGCCTTTCACGCCCCCACCCCCCTCCCTGCCTTTCACCCCCCTGCCTTTCACGCACCCCTGCCTTTCACGGCCCACCCCCTGCCTTTCACACCTCCCCGGCCTTTCATGCCCCCCCCCCCTGCCTTTCACGCCCCCCCTGCCTTTCACACCCCCCTGCCTTTCACAGCCCCTTCTTGCCTTTTACGCCCCCCCTGCTTTTCACGCCCCCTCCCTGCCTTTCACGCCCCCTCCCTGCCTTTCACGCCCCCCGTCCCCTCCCTGCCTTTCACGTCCCCTCCCTGCCTTTCACGCCACCACCCTGCCTTTCACGCCACCACCCTGCCTTTCACGCCACCACCCTGCCTTTCTCGCCCCCCTCCCTGCCTTTCACGCCCCCCTCCCTGCCTTTCACGCCCCCACCCCCTCCCTACCTTTCACGCCCCCTCCCTGCCTTCCCACCCCCCCTCCCTGCCTTTCACTCCCCCCGTCCCCTCCCTGCCTTTCACGCCCCACTCCCCTCCCTGCCTTCCACGCCCCCACCCGCTCCCTGCCTTTCCACCCCCCTCCCTGCCTTTCACGCCCCAATCCTTGCATTTCACGCCACCCTCCCTGCCTTTCACGCCCCCAACCCCCTCCCTGCCTTCCACGCCCCCACCCCCCTTTCCTGCCTTTCACCCCCCCCCTGCCTTTCACGCCCCCAACCCCCTCCCTGCCTTTCACGCCCCCCCTCCCTGCCTTTAACGCCCCCCCCTCCATGCCTTTCACGCCCCCCCCTCCCTGCCTTTCACGCCCCCCCTCCCTGCCTTTCACGCCCCCCCTCCCTGCCTTTCACGCCCCCTCCCTGCCTTTCACGGCCCCCCTCCCTGCCTTTCACACCCCCCTCCCTGCCTTTCACGCCCCCACCCCCCTCCCTGCCTTTCACCCCCCTGACTTTCACGCCCCCCTGCCTTTCACGGCCCACCCCCTGCCTTTCACACCTCCCCGGCCTTTCATGCCCCCCCCTGCCTTTCACGCCGCACCTGCCTTTCACGTCCCCCTGCCTTTCACAGCCCCTTCTTGCCTTTTACGCCCCCCCTGCTTTTCACGCCCCCTCCCTGCCTTTCACGCCCCCTCCCTGCCTTTCACGCCCCCCGTCCCCTCCCTGCCTTTCACGCCCCCCGTCCCCTCCCTGCCTTTCACGTCCCCTCCCTGCCTTTCACGCCACCACCCTGCCTTTCACGCCACCACCCTGCCTTTCTCGCCCCCCTCCCTGCCTTTCACGCCCCCCTCCCTGCCTTTCACGCCCCCCTCCCTGCCTTTCACGCCCCCACCCCCTCCCTGCCTTTCACGCCCCCACCCCCTCCCTGCCTTTCACGCCCCCTCCCTGCCTTTCCACCCCCCTCCCTGCCTTTCCACCCCCCTCCCTGCCTTTCACGCCCCCACCCCCCTCCCTGCCTTTCACGCCCCCACCCCCCTCCCTGCCTTTCACGCCCCCCGTCCCCTCCCTGCCTTTCACGCCCCCTCCCTGCCTTTCACGCCCCCCCGTCCCCTCCCTGCCTTTCACGTCCCCTCCCTGCCTTTCACGCCACCACCCTGCCTTTCTCGCCCCCCTCCCTGCCTTTCACGCCCCCCTCCCTGCCTTTCACGCCCCCCTCCCTGCCTTTCACGCCCCCACCCCCCTCCCTGCCTTTCAAGCCCACTCCCTGCCTTTCCACCCCCCTCCCTGCCTTTCACGCCCCCACCCTGCCTTTCACGCCCCCACCCCCCCTCCCTGCCTTTCATGCCCCCACCCCCCTCCCTGCCTTTCATGCCCCCACCCCCCTCCCTGCCTTTCATGCCCCTACCCCCCTCCCTGCCTTTCATGCCCCTACCCCCCTCCCTGCCTTTCACGCCCCTGTCCCCTCTCTGCCTTTCACGCCCCCGTCCCCTCCCTGCCTTTCACGCCCCCCGTCCCCCCCCCTCCCTGCCTTTCACGCCCCCGTCCCCCCCCCCTCCCTGCCTTTCACGCCCCCGTCCCCCCCCCTCCCTGCCTTTCACGCCCCCCGCCCCTGCAATCCTGGGCAACGCTGGGTATATCAGCTAGTATATATCTAAAGATATATAAAATGTAAGGATGTGGTAGGAACCTCATATGTGTGTTCAGTGTGTGTCCTGTTGTGCTGCCTCTGTTCAGTGAGAAGCTTGTGGAGTGTTTGCAACAGTGTTGCAGTGTGCCCTAGCAGAGTGAGACAGGCAGTGTGATGCAATAGCTGAGCTGTGTGTCTGTGCAGATTAGGCAGAGAGGCTCCGTGGAGAAACTACAATTCCCATGAGATCCTGGGCAGTCACCTGATGTGAAGAACCAATCAGAAGGCTAGGATGACAGGGACAGGAAAGGGAAGCGTGGGGGAGAGGTCACGCTAGAGAGAGGGGTTCTGGAAGGTAAAGGAGGAGGGTGTATGCGTGCAGGGGTCTGTGACCCGCCTGCATAGGCTAGCTTTACCCCACAGGCCCTTAGGAGAAACCCCTGAGTCACAGTAGGTTGCTGTGCTGCAGGGACGCCCATAGTTAGGGTGACCAGGTGTCCCGGTTTAGCCGGGACAGTCCCGTTTTTTTAACCTCTGTCCCGTTTTTTTAACCTCTGTCCCGGTTTTTTAGTCTCTGCCCGGCTGCCCTGCATGCTGTAAAATGTTCCGTTTTTTGTGGTTGTTCCGCTTTTGACCATCAGAGCAGGGGGGGCAGCAGAGAGCAGACAATGCATGGAGGAGAGCAGGGCCGGGACTAAACTGCGGAGCCTAGCAGTGAGACCCGGAAGTGTCAGTGAGAACTTCCGGGGTGTCTGCTGCCAGGGCTCAATATGGCTTCCCCCACCCATGCAGGTATGGTCCAGAATGGGGGACACAAACACACTCACACAATGGGGGGGGGGAGAGAGAGGCACAGGCACAGTATGAGGAAAGGCAGAGAGAGAGACACACACACACACAGGCACAGTATGAGGAAAGGCAGAGAGACACACACACACACAGGCACAGTATGAGGAAAGGCAGAGAGAGACACACACACACACACACACACAGGTACAGTATGAGGAAAGGCAGAGAGAGAGACACACACACACACAGGCACAGTATGAGGAAAGGCAGAGAGAGAGACACACACACACACAGGCACAGTATGAGGAAAGGCAGAGAGAGACACACACACACACACAGGTACAGCATGGGGAGAGACACAGAGAGAGACACACACACACAGGTACAGCATGGGGAGAGACACACACACACAGGTACAGCATGGGGAGAGACACACACACACAGGCACAGCATGGGGAGAGACACACACACAGGCACAGCATGGGGAGAGACACACACAGGCACAGCATGGGGAGAGACACAGAGAGAGACACACACACAGGCACAGCATGGGGAGAGACACAGAGAGAGACACACACAGGCACAGCATGGGGAGAGACACAGAGAGAGACACACACAGGCACAGTATGAGGAAAGGCAGAGAGAGACACACACACAGGTACAGCATGGGGAGAGACACAGAGAGAGACACACACACAGGTACAGCATGGGGAGAGACACACACACACAGGCACAGCATGGGGAGAGACACAGAGAGAGAGACACACACACACAGGCACAGTATGAGGAAAGGCAGAGAGAGACACACACACACAGGCACAGCATGGGGAGAGACACAGAGAGAGACACACACACAGGCACAGCATGGGGAGAGACACACACACACAGGCACAGCATGGGGAGAGACACAGAGAGAGACACACACACACACAGGCACAGTATGAGGAAAGGCAGAGAGACACACACACACACAGGTACAGGGGGGAGGGGGGGAGAGAGACAGGGAAGGGTGGAATGAGAATGGTCAGTGGATATTCAGAGTTGAGTGCAAATAGCCGCACGGCTATTCGCACTCAGTAGAACTTAACTGAGTGCGAATAGCCGAGCTTTTATGAACAGGTTTCTATGCCTTTATTCACTAGAAAACAATCAGAAAGTCTTATACTGTAGCTCAGTGGTTATGCTGCAGGCCGTTAGCGTAGTGGACCAGGGTTCGATTCCTGGCAGGGATGTTTATTTTTTTCCATTTTTCTTTCTACTGAGTGCGAATAGCCGTGCGGCTATGAACACTGTAATGTCAGTAGGTGTTTCGCACAGCTATTCGCACTCAGTAGAAAAAAAAATGGAACAAGTAATTACATCTTCAGAATCGATAACAGAAGAATCAACAGACACTTCTAAATCTATGACCACATTGTGAAGTACAGTGACACATTTCCCAATATGTTTGGCATTTGGCACAGATGTTTCTATAGATTTTAAGAGTATTCTCCATTTTCCTGACATGATACCGAATGCACATTCAACACAACGTTGAGCCCTAGATAGTCTGTAGTTGTAAATTTCGGCCTCTTTTGATAACGATTTTCTAGGATACGGCTTCATGAGGTACTTCAGCAACGGGTAGGCCTCATCTGCTACGAGTACATGAGGCATCTTGTCCCGGTTACTTGATGGCAATGTTTTGTCAGCTGGAAACACAAGTTTTTTTTGTTCGATTAACTTGAACAGTGAGGATGCTCTGAACACACCACCATCGCTTTGCTTCCCATATACTCCGACGTCAATCGCAATAAAACGACATTTGGCATCAGCAACAGCTTGCAAAACTATCGAATGAAAATGTTTGTACAGTAATTGTAGAACATTGATCCTGACTTTGCTGGGAGTTTTATTCGAATATGCTTGCCATCGATAAATTAGTCTGAACAGGAGTCATTTTTCCCTCTATTTTTTTAACAATATAATCAAATGTTGTTATAGACATTCACATATACTGTATTCAAAGAATTTACGTGCATGCAAGCGAAGCATGGGATATAAGGTTGCAAATTCTCCAAGTGTCTCACGCTGGACATTTATATCATGGACATTTGTTGTCCTGCCACCCAAAAGTTAACTTCTGAGATACACATTATCCAATAAAAAAATCATGCAGAGCTCTTTAGACAATGCCATTATACACTACAAGTGGACAATCTGGAATTGATGGCTTTGGACGACACGTTGATGTAGAAGGTGGTTAAGGTCCCTCTGAGTTCGAAGATCTTCTTGGAGGGCCTGGATGGTCAACTGCAGGATATGGTCACTGGATATCACGGGGTGGGATCACCCGGTGGGAGGAGGTTGCCTCCTGCGAGACGCCGTAGTAGTGTCGCCTCTAGAGAGGGACACCTGTTATTATATGCAAGTTCGTTCTATGCTCACAAGTAAAGTTATTGGTTGTAATATATATGCTGTTGTGTGATATATATATATATATATATATATATTGTCCTGCGAGGATCACTCCCCCTCGGGTGGGAGCCGTCGCAGGTGGAGGCGCTGAAGGTCCCTTCTCTCCTCCAGTAATGCCGGGCCTCCCCTTCCCTCAGCACTGCCCCCCTCCCTTCTCTCCTCCAGTAATGCCGGCCCTCCCCTTCCCTCAGCACTGCCCCCCTCCCTTCTCTCCTCCAGTAATGCCGGCCCTCCCCTTCCCTCAGCACTGCCCCCCTCCCTTCTCTCCTCCAGTAATGCCGGCCCTCCCCTTCCCTCAGCACTGCCCCCCTCCCTTCTCTCCTCCAGTAATGCCGGCCCTCCCCTTCCCTCAGCACTGCCCCCCTCCCTTCTCTCCTCCAGTAATGCCGGCCCTCCCCTTCCCTCAGCACTGCCCCCTCCCTTCTCTCCTCCAGTAATGCCGGCCCTCCCCTTCCCTCAGCACTGCCCCCCTCCCCTTCTCTCCTCCAGTAATGCCGGCCTTCCCTTCCCTCAGCACTGCCCCCCTCCCTTCTCTCCTCCAGTAATGCCGGCCCTCCCCTTCCCTCAGCACTCCCCCCTCCCTTCTCTCCTCCAGTAATGCCGGGCCTCCCCTTCCCTCAGCACTGCCCCCTCCCTTCTCTCCTCCAGTAATGCCGGCCCTCCCCTTCCCTCAGCACTGCCCCCCTCCCTTCTCTCCTCCAGTAATGCCGGCCCTCCCCTTCCCTCAGCACTGCCCCCCTCCCTTCTCTCCTCCAGTAATGCCGGGCCTCCCCTTCCCTCAGCACTGCCCCCCTCCCTTCTCTCCTCCAGTAATGCCGCCCTCCCCTTCCCTCAGCACTGCCCCCCTCCCTTCTCTCCTCCAGTAATGCCGGCCCTCCCCTTCCCTCAGCACTGCCCCCCTCCCTTCTCTCCTCCAGTAATGCCGGGCCTCCCCTTCCCTCAGCACTGCCCCCCTCCCTTCTCTCCTCCAGTAATGCCGGGCCTCCCATTCCCTTACCACTGCCCCCCTCCCTTCTCTCCTCCAGTAATGCCTGCCCTCCCCTTCCCTCAGCACTGCCCCCCTCCCTTCTCTCCTCCAGTAATGCCGGCCCTCCCCTTCCCTCAGCACTGCCCCCCTCCCTTCTCTCCTCCAGTAATGCCGGGCCTCCCCTTCCCTCAGCACTGCCCCCCTCCCTTCTCTCCTCCAGTAATGCCGGCCCTCCCCTTCCCTCAGCACTGCCCCCCTCCTTCTCTCCTCCAGTAATGCCGGCCCTCCCCTTCCCTCAGCACTGCCCCCCTCCCTTCTCTCCTCCAGTAATGCCGGCCCTCCCCTTCCCTCAGCACTGCCCCCCTCCCTTCTCTCCTCCAGTAATGCCGGCCCTCCCCTTCCCTCAGCACTGCCCCCCTCCCTTCTCTCCTCCAGTAATGCCGGGCCTCCCCTTCCCTCAGCACTGCCCCCCTCCCTTCTCTCCTCCAGTAATGCCGGCCTTCCCTTTCCTCAGCACTGCCCCCCTCCCTTCTCTCCTCCAGTAATGCCGGCCCTCCCCTTCCCTCAGCACTGCCCCCCTCCCTTCTCTCCTCCAGTAATGCCGGCCTTCCCTTCCCTCAGCACTGCCCCCCTCCCTTCTCTCCTCCAGTAATGCCGGCCCTCCCCTTCCCTCAGCACTGCCCCCCTCCCTTCTCTCCTCCAGTAATGCCGGCCCTCCCCTTCCCTCAGCACCGCCCCCCTCCCTTCTCTCCTCCAGTAATGCCGGCCCTCCCCTTCCCTCAGCACCGCCCCCCTCCCTTCTCTCCTCCAGTAATGCCGGCCCTCCCCTTCCCTCAGCACTGCCCCCTCCCTTCTCTCCCCCAGTAATGCCGGGCCTCCCCTTCCCTCAGCACCGCCCCCCTCCCTTCTCTCCTCCAGTAATGCCGGCCCTCCCCTTCCCTCAGCACTGCCCCCCTCCCTTCTCTCCTCCAGTAATGCCGGTTCTCCCCTTCCCTCAGCACTGCCCCCCTCCCTTCTCTCCTCCAGTAATGCCGGCCCTCCCCTTCCCTCAGCACTGCCCCCCTCCCTTCTCTCCTCCAGTAATGCCGGCCCTCCCCTTCCCTCAGCACTGCCCCCCTCCCTTCTCTCCTCCAGTAATGCCGGCCCTCCCCTTCCCCCAGCACTGCCCCCCTCCCTTCTCTCCTCCAGTAATGCCGGGCCTCCCCTTCCCTCAGCACTGCCCCCCTCCCTTCTCTCCTCCAGTAATGCCGGCCCTCCCCTTCCCTCAGCACTGCCCCCCTCCCTTCTCTCCTCCAGTAATGCCTGCCCTCCCCTTCCCTCAGCACTGCCCCCCTCCCTTCTCTCCTCCAGTAATGCCGGCCCTCCCCTTCCCTCAGCACTGCCCCCCTCCCTTCTCTCCTCCAGTAATGCCGGGCCTCCCCTTCCCTCAGCACTGCCCCCCTCCCTTCTCTCCTCCAGTAATGCCGGCCCTCCCCTTCCCTCAGCACTGCCCCCCTCCCTTCTCTCCTCCAGTAATGCCGGCCCTCCCCTTCCCTCAGCACTGCCCCCCTCCCTTCTCTCCTCCAGTAATGCCGGCCCTCCCCTTCCCTCAGCACTGCCCCCCTCCCTTCTCTCCTCCAGTAATGCCGGCCCTCCCCTTCCCTCAGCACTGCCCCCCTCCGTTCTCTCCTCCAGTAATGCCGGCCCTCCCCTTCCCTCAGCACTGCCCCCCTCCCTTCTCTCCTCCAGTAATGCCGGCCCTCCCCTTCCCTCAGCACTGCCCCCCTCCCTTCTCTCCTCCAGTAATGCCGGCCCTCCCCTTCCCTCAGCACTGCCCCCCTCCCTTCTCTCCTGCAGTAATGCCGGCCCTCCCCTTCCCTCAGCACTGCCCCCCTCCCTTCTCTCCTCCAGTAATGCCGGCCCTCCCCTTCCCTCAGCACTGCCCCCCTCCCTTCTCTCCTCCAGTAATGCCGGGCCTCCCCTTCCCTCAGCACTGCCCCCTCCCTTCTCTCCTCCAGTAATGCCGGGCTCCTTAGGCTCCGCCCCTCTGTCCCTCCCTTTAGGCTCCGCCCCTCTGTCCCTCCCTTTAGGCTCCGCCCCTCTGTCCCTCCCTTTAGGCTCCGCCCCTGCCAGTCTCATCTGCACTGGCTACCTATGCAGCTCCAGCAGCCCATCCACGGGCCCCAGGTAACCCACATGCCCCCTTATAGCCCCTCCCAGGCACCTTACCCACCCCAAGGGGGGAAAGGCCTTATTTTTGAGTGTGTTTGCAGAGGTGGGCTTATTGTGTGTGTGTCACTGTGTGTCACTGTGTGTGTGTCACTGTCACTGTGTGTGTCACTGTGTGTGTCACTATCTGTGTGTGGCAGCAGCCGCCTGAGGTGATGAAGGACCTGAGTATCACCAGGGCGGCTCAGGTAAGCAGCGCTCCGGGGGGGACAGGGTATAAGAGGCTTGGGGGATGGGGGGGAGGGGGTATAAGAGGCTTGGGGGATAGAAGAACGAGTCTGCGGAGGGAGAAACACCTCACCACCGTCTCTCCTCCTCCCCACACCAGGCAGCAGCTGCGGAGGAGAGCACCTGCCCCGCAGTGCCGCAGTGTAAGAGGAGAGGGAGCTATGCAGGGCCCTGACAGGGGAAGGGCAGGAGGGCCCTGGGACACCACCAGGCCTGACGCCTAATCCCAGCATCATTGGTCTCATTGACTTCAATACATGTTGTATGATTAACTTTTGCAGATACCCCCCCCCCCCCCAATGATCTGTGCCCCATAAAATGACTCAGTGTGATCTAAGCTGTCAGACGGTCCCTCATGCATCTCAAATGGCCACTTCTTGCAGCTGATTGTCATTCTTGTTTAGAGAGTGTCTGAAAGTGAGTGAGAGAGTGTGTATGAGTGAGTGGGTCTGAGAGTGTGTGATTTCCCACCCCCCCTGCTCCGATTTGTGTGTGTGAATGTGTGAGAGAATACAGACACCAACCCACAATCAGTCATACAGTAGTCACGCACCACCCAAGTGTCAGTCAGTCAGTCACCCAAGTGGCAGTCAGTCAGTCACCCAAGTGGCAGTCAGTCACCCAAGTGGCAGTCAGTCAGTCACATAAGTGTCAGTCAGTCACCCAAGTGTCAGTCAGTCAGTCACCCAAGTGTCAGTCAGTCAGTCAGTCACCCAAGTGGCAGTCAGTCAGTCACACAAGTGTCAGTCAGTCAGTCACATAAGTGTCAGTCAGTCAGTCAGTCACCCAAGTGGCAGTCAGTCACACAAGTGTCAGTCAGTCAGTCAGTCAGTCAGTCACACAAGTGTCAGTCAGTCACCCAAGTGTCAGTCAGTCAGTCAGTCAGTCAGTCACCCAAGTGTCAGTCAGTCAGTCAGTCAGTCACACAAGTGTCAGTCAGTCAGTCACACAAGTGTCAGTCAGTTAGTCAGTCACCCAAACCTGGAAAACCAATTGCGAGTAGCAACATCATCAATACCAGCTAACATCACACGCCTCACCAAAGAGAAGCAGTTCCAGTTAATTGAATGTTTGACCAAATATAGCAGGCTAATTTTTAAGTTGATCATTTTGTATGGCCCGCGAATGATGTTATAAATATCCAAATGGCCCTTGGCAGAAAAAAGGTTCCCCACCCCTGCTATAAAGTACACCTAGTTTGGCATAGGATTTGGATGTCAGGGTATCAATGTGCAACCCAAATGTTAAATGGGAGTTGAACTATATGCCCAGATATATAAAACCAGTAACAGGGGCTAGGATGGTTTTAGAGCTGGTTTTTATCTGAAGCTCTGTGATTGGCAGCTTTAGCAATTTAGCTCTGGTCCCAAATACCATTGTTACAGTCTTGTCAGTGTTTAAAATCAGTTTGTTTTAGGAAATCCAGTTTCAAGTCTCAAAAAATCAGATTGAAGTATGTGTTCAAGGTCAGAGAGGCGAGGGCTGCGTGCATATAGGATAAGATCTAAGGCCTCTCACAATAACCCGTTAGGAATATTAATTCCTCATCTATCCGACATAAGTATAAAATATAGTCTACCAAGACCCCTAATACAGAGTTACCCACCTTATACGGGAGCAGCTGCCAGACGAGTATAGTAAATGTATCTTATTTCTTTTGCCACTGGAGGGCAGCGTGGAGTTACACGGAGGGGCGCCCGTAAGGACGACGTGCCAGTTAGGCGGAAGGAGAAGCGCACACACTTTTATGTGAAACGGATATATTTGGGGAGGGATTTAGTAGTCTGAGTAAGAAAATTAACCATTTAAATATGTACAGATTTAATCCCACTTTTGGAAATTAGGGATGTTGCCTAAAAGTTTGAGAATGCATAAAGTGCCACCCATGGGCTTTAATGAAGCAGCATTTGTGGGCTAAAGGGAACAGCATTCTGTATAAAGGTATTTTGGGCTCGATATAAATAATTGATGCCAAAAACGAATATTACGTAAATTGAGAATGGAAAAATCTTCAACACAAAGGTACAGAATGTGATATTCTGAGAGATCTTACAGATGTTATCAAATCCCACAATGAATATATAGAAAATGTCTGTATAGAACGAGTCAAACAAGAATATGCCAATAAAACGTTTAATTGGGAGATACAGGGGCCACAATTCAGGTCATTTAGCTGAAAGAAGGGAAGCTGGTCAGCCGGTCAGCCGGTAGAGCAGATCAGCCGGTCAGCCAGTAGAGCAGGTCAGCCGGTCAGCCAGTAGAGCAGGTCAGCCGGTCAGCTCTGAGATCAGCATTACTTATATCTCCTAACCTTTGTCCCCTGCATGTAATGCTGCAGGACAGCCTACACTGCATATACTGTACATGAGATACTTAACCCTTTCTTTTCGCTCGACTCTAATCTGAATGATTTGCTAATTGGTTTGTAATTAGAGAGATATTTGTAGCAGAATCCCATGTATGTTCTTTTTACCTTTTTAGATACCGTTTTGTGAAATAAAAGATATGAGATCAGAGGGGCTTCCGGTTTGCACTCGTGTTTTGGCAGAAGTGTATATGTGACCCTTTAAATCTCCCTCACACCCGGGCTTGGCAGCGTGACACTAGTGCAGCGTCCTGGGGAAGAATCACTGAGCTGTTAGCAATAGATACAACGGATAGAAAAGACACTACACGTAGGTTTGATTAAAGAGAGTATTTTATTGAAATAATGAATCTCTTTGCTGGTAGGGGCCTGCAGCACATTGCAGAGCGATATAGTAACACGCAGAGCAGTGCATTGCAGGCCCCTCCGGCAGCAAAGGGGTGAAGACCAATGCAGGGTGTATAAAGATCTCACTGATAATTCATGCACAAAGGGCAGTTTTTTGCTGTGATCCAGAGGAAGGCGAAACATAACCCCTGCTGTGCAATGGGGGAAAAAAATTCCTTCCTGACCCCATTAAATGGCGATCGGATGGTCCCTGGATCACTGCGCAGTGAGATCAGATGGAGCAGCACAGATCAGCGTTGTTGTACACAGGGGCACACTCAGTATATAGAGATGCGGGTGATGGGGCCCTTGTGCCTCTGTGTATAACTCACCTGCTCCCCCATCCCCCTGCATATCTATCCCATTCACCCCTTTTCCTCCCGCATACCTCGCAGGGCCGGCCGGCCATTAGGCGGTCGCCTAGCACGCAGAGGTCCTAGGGGCGCATTAATAATCATTATTATTTTTTCCTCTTATTATTTTATTTATTTATCTTTTTTTTTAAATTATTATTCTTTTTTTTATCCAGTATTTTGGCGCCCTTTTATTTTTATTTTGCGTTTTATTATTTTATTTATCTTATTATTTTTTATACAACTGGGGCATAAATTTTAAGTTTCGCCTCGGGCGCATCAAACCCGTGCTCCGGCCCTGCTCCTTGTTCTCTCTCACCCTCTCACACCCAACATCCCTATCTCCCTCTAGTACCTGCCCCTCCCGCAGCCTTCCTGATCTTATCTGCCTCTCCTGCGGTCAAACCAACTTCTCAGGGCCCCTAGAATACCCCTGTATCTACGCCCTGGCTCCTCTGCTACCTGCTCCTGGCTTCTTCTCCGCCTAAAAAAGGTGAAGCAGCAGATCTGTCCGCACCTCTCGTATTCTCCTACCTGCTCCCGGGGTCTTCTCCTCCGCCTAAAAAAGGTGAAGCAGCAGATCCGGCCACACCTGTCGTATGCTCCTTGGTCATCGTACACCACGTCTGCGTCATCGGCCGCCTTGTAGCCCACCTCATTGTTCCACTTGACGCCCGCTTTGTCATATGCCTCGTCGTCCGCCTCGTAGCCCGCCTCGTCGTCTGGTGGCACAAAGGGCACCACCTTCGTGTGTGTCCTGATCTGCAGGAGACATGAAGTGTTTGTAACCAGGGACAGTGATACTCTGTATCGCAAGAGCTCCTGTGCCACTTATACCCCATCCCCAATACCACGTTATACCGCCCTCCACAGGGCAAATACCCGTTATACCCACCTCCCCAGGCCCAGTACCCAGTTATACAACCCTCCCAAGGCCCAGTACCCTGTTATACGCCCCTCCCCGGGCCCAGTACTCGTTATACCCACCTCACCAGGCCCAGTACCCGTTATACCCACCTCACCAGGCCCAGTACCCATTATATACCCCTCCCCAGAAGGTCATGTTTCTATTTATCAAAAATACATTGAGTTACCTCTGGTTTTCAGGCATGTCCTGGG
The DNA here is from genome assembly GCF_040206685.1 of Ascaphus truei. Classification (NCBI taxonomy): domain Eukaryota; kingdom Metazoa; phylum Chordata; class Amphibia; order Anura; family Ascaphidae; genus Ascaphus; species Ascaphus truei. The sequence continues at coordinate 115,531 of NW_027456661.1, read as the reverse complement.
GGAGTTATCACAGAGACACAGAAACGTCGCTGAGTTTGGGTTAGTAACTCCCTTAACCTCTCAGCAGTTGAATTCCCCATTAGGCGCTTAGCACGTTAAAAACAAGCGTTGCTATTTCTCTGCATGAAGTTGCAGGTAATTGGAAGAGTTACACAGTGACGGCTATTTCATCACTCACCTTCTTCCCCCGAAACGGTCTTTTCTGTCTTATTTCCGGCTTCACATCGGATATCCATATCCATTCTTGGCCTCTGATCTGTATGCAAGACAATGCTTTAAGACAGGGTTGCACAACCTTTTCCCCGTGCTCCCCCCTCCACCTTCCCCACCTTGTCTCCGACGTTCTGATGTAACGACGTCATGTGATATCACGTTGCTATGGCAATGCCACATCATGTGACGCCACGTTGCTGTCGCCAGAAGCCGCCGGAGACAAGGAAAGGGAACTTACAGAGGCCTTGCGCGCGATCTCCGGCATTTAATTTAAATGCTATGGGGAAGAGCGAGGGGCCTCTGTAAGCGCCGAGCCCCTCCTCCCAAGAAAATGTTGTGCCCCTCGATTTGCGCACCCCTGCTTTAAGAGATATTCTGGGACCCTCCAACTCCTCTATCGGACCCTTCCTCATATTGACTGACCTTGCAGTGCTCTGCACTGACTTGCACTGACCTGCTATGGTGCCTCTCAAAATACCATGCTAACTCATTCTGAACATACATGTGTCCTTTCTACATGTTACTCAGCTTGTATGGGCCACAGACAGCTTTCCTGGGGTCCAGGACTAGTTTCCACCGGGGACACTCACCCATGGGTCGGCGACTTTGCGAGAACCCACCCCCCCCAACCTGTTTTCTCTTGCACTGCCATAGACAACAACATTTCGGCCTGCTGGTCTTTCTCAGGTAAAGTGGCTAAACCCACTAAATCCAGCAAAGAAAGGCCAGCAGCCGAAACATTGTAGTCTGTGGCACAATAAATTATCTTTTTTTATTCAAATCCGTGTGCCCTTTCCCATCAATCATATTGTATCCATTGGACGAAATGCCGGTCTTCCCTGAGACTAAGGGGCACCGGTAAAAGTATCACTACTTATTGTTTTTTTTTGGTGTGCAGCAAATCCCCATCATTTTTGCGTTCTCTTGCTCTGCCCCAATCTGACACACCACCTTGCTCTCTCACCCCCCTCTTAAACTCCCCCGTCACCCTTTCCTTCCTCAAAGGTTGTCCTTTAATCAGATCTTACCCAAATTGTCTCCATCTCCCTTGGAAATGTTCTGTCTTTAAGCTGTGCGGCTCCTCTTGATCCGAACTTTCTTAGCTGACCCCTTTAGGTTTCGGCTCCGAGGGTCTAAAAAATAAGCGACTCCGAAAAGATGTGAAATATGCGCACGGGTCCTAATGGGGCACTGAGGGGGAGACTTAAATACTAGTAAATATAATCTACTGTGCTAACAAATATAATCTATTAACTAACAAATATAATTTATTAAACTAAGAAATATAATTTATTAAACTAACAAATATAACTTATTAAACTAAGAAATATAACTTATTAAGCTAACAAATATAATTTATTAAACTAAGGAATATAACTTATTAAACTAAGAAATATAATTTATTAAACTAAGAAATATAACTTATTAAACTAAGAAATATAACTTATTAAACTTAGAAATATAATCTATTAAACTAAATAAATATCTATTCAACTAAATAAATATCTATTCAACTAAATAAATATAATCTATTTAAAAACAATACAATAAAAAGCTGGAGAAATGATACGTCAACCAAGCCACAGATGTGATGCCAATGAGCGTTGAACTCCTTGCAGATCCACCGTCAGCTGGTTGTGGCAGAAAGTGGTGACATACAGTAGAACAGAGTGGTTGAGCTGTAACCACGGCAGTCAGGTCAGAAATCAACACAATATTTTTTGAAATTTAGAATGAGAATGTTCAGTATGTCACATTCTGGGCTCAGACTCTGAGCCCTGTCACATGTTAGCAGCTTGTGATAATAGAAAGTATCCATATACTGGGATGTGATAAGAAACATGAAGGTCATTTTATAATGGGTCCCATAACCTGCTTTATATGAAGTATCATTTTACACTAATTAGTAGAGATGTTACATTTTGAAAAATAGCACTTCTGGCGACATTGTTCATTTTCTCTACAAATGATAAATCAAAAAGTTGGATGAAAAGTTATATGTGTGTGTGCGCGCGCGCAATATATATATATATATAGAGGTATCAGTACCGTGTTAGCCGAGCTTCAATAATCCAAAAATAAATAGATGATACCGTTCCTGTGGCTAACGAAATGCTTTTATTTGTGCGAGCTTTCGAGATACACTGATCTCTTCTTCCGGCGATGTTACAATGAATGAAGCAAGCAAAAGGTATACTTAAAAACAGTGTCTCTTGGAATGTTATCTGTGCTGCTCCTTCCCCCGGTGTGGATGTGTTTTATGCCTAGAGGTGTCAAAAGGTTCCTGAAAGCAAGTGATGAAAGAGTGTGTATGTGTATCAGTGTGAATGAAAATGAATGGAGAGCCCACAGTATATACAGTGCTTTACAAAAGGTGTGTGTGGAGTGGGAGTGGATATAAATGGTGTGGGTGGGTGTGGAAATGTGAGAGTTTGTAGCACAACTAAAAGTGTGTGTGGATACTTTGTGGTCCCTATTGATGTATAGGGATGTAAAAACAGTATTTGTATGTGTAAGAGACAGCTGTGTGTGCATACATATAGCACAGTATGTTAAATTACGCCGCGGGGTCATGTGACGTCACCCTCGTCAAATGCCGCTGCAGGTTACGTGACGCCGCATCAAGGTAAGGGGGGGGGGGGGCGCGAGCACCAGCAGAGGGAAGGCAGGGGGGCGAGCTGCAAAAGTTTGTGCTCCCCTGGTATAACCAATAAATAGTATAGCTGATATAGCAATTTGGTTGTGGCTAGAGAGAGATTATAATGGCAGTGAGAATTAGTGGTCAGAATTAATAACAGTGCAATTACTAAAAAGTAGCTGTAATAAAATAATAATAAACACTATGCCTAAACACAATAAAAGTCCAGAAACCTAGCTCTAATAGCTATGTTATAACTCAATCATAAAAGGATCCAATTCGGGCGTCCTCTGGAGCCCTGGCAGCTCTCTTCAGGGAAACAACCACCTCCTCGGTAGATATCTAAACAAAAAAAAGAAGAGAAAGCGCCCGCTCCATGTGTAAATTCGGTTTAACAATTTCATTTCCTGGACAAGATAAAAAATAGCCAACTCACAAACATCCGTTTGGTAAAAGCATTGTATGAGACAGGCTCGGGCTCCGTGGTAATCCGGTGGTCACTCCGCAGCTCCAGACTTTGGACGATGACCGGGAAACTCGATAGGCTGCGCCCCTCGCAGTGTGGTCCTCCAGCAATCTGTGGTATGTTGTGGTTCCACTGTAAATCCGGTGTCTCGTCTTGGTCGCGTACCAACTTCCCTTCCGGCGTCAGGACGTATAGTGTGGCAATAGCAACGAGAAGAAAGTACTGAGGTGGGGTTGGATCCCCCTCGGTTATTTCTTGTTTTATTAATAAATAATTTACTATATTTTAATCTCTGGTGCGCATTGTGTGCATTTTTCTTCTTCTCTGCACAGTGCACCGAGAGTGGTACACCAAAGAATCCCCTTTAAATAGGCGCACTGCAGACCTGAAAATATAGACGGTCAGGGGTGGGATGTGGTGTATAAAAATAAAAAACAACTTTAATAAATATTCATATAATGGTGTATATAAAACCGTATATAGTGCTGTGCTATACACTGAGTAGTAATAGACTACTGTTGGTCTGTATCAAACTCCGTCATGCGTCTCAAACTATGCTCCCATTAATATGTCTCCCTTGTTGTTTAGATGAAACTTGATAGATGCTCTTCGTATCAGAAGTCTAGGTAAGGATATTAATCCTGTGGTATATTAGTACGTATAGGTTCTACCGAGACTTACAAAGTATTCACGCAGCACATTCAGGCGATATGTACACTGCGCATGCGTCATGTAAGTTAAAAAATTGGAGTCTATTATATGTACGTGTTGCGCATGCGCCGGAACGGTGCGTGAGATTTAACTGTTTGGATGGCCCGTTTTAGGTAAGTAACGGGTAAAGGGAGCACTGGGTATGGTAGAAATGTTTAGTAGTGATTGAACGAGTGACCGCAGTGCTGCTTATTTGTACACTGCTGCAAAGAGGAAAATAAGCAGCACTGCGGTCACTCGTTTTAAACATCACTCATCAGCCCAGTACTGCGCTTACTACTTTCACCACACCAGCAACTAAAGGTGTACAGCACCCTTGTACCGGCGCCCAAACTGAGACACATACTATACTAGAGGACATATTACTAGAGCAAGTACATCACAATGTGTGACGCATGAACGCACTAATGTACTACTAATACGCATCCCGTAATACACTGGGTTCAATTTAATAAAGTGTTCTATAGTGATCCATAGGCACAGCGCTTTGTGTGTCACTATGTTCAATCACTACTAAACATTTCTACCATACCCAGTGCTCCCTTTACCCGTTACTTACCTAAAACGGGCCATCCAAACAGTTAAATCTCACGCACCGTTCCGGCGCATGCGCAACACGTACATATAATAGACTCCAATTTTTTAACTTACATGACGCATGCGCAGTGTACATATCGCCTGAATGTGCTGCGTGAATACTTTGTAAGTCTCGGTAGAACCTATACGTACTAATATACCACAGGATTAATATCCTTACCTAGACTTCTGATACGAAGAGCATCTATCAAGTTTCATCTAAACAACAAGGGAGACATATTAATGGGAGCATAGTTTGAGACGCATGACGGAGTTTGATACAGACCAACAGTAGTCTATTACTACTCAGTGTATAGCACAGCACTATATACGGTTTTATATACACCATTATATGAATATTTATTAAAGTTGTTTTTTATTTTTATACACCACATCCCACCCCTGACCGTCTATATTTTCAGGTCTGCAGTGCGCCTATTTAAAGGGGATTCTTTGGTGTACCACGCTCGGTGCACATTCTTGTCTATCTAGCCCATCCCCAGGCAGCACGCCTCCACCTATTAGGGGTCTGAGCGAGGTCCCTCTTCTATAGTTTTCTCTGCACAGTGCTTCAGATGCTGCATCTGAAAAAATGCCGGTGGATCGGGATGTGAGGTAGGGAAGTGACGTTCGCGCCGGAACGTTATTGCCACGCCTCCAAATATTTATTGCTACGCCCCCAATCGCACCCGCTGCATACCCTGCAAAGCCATAAAAAAGCTCAGGCTTCAGCAAGTGTATTGCAGCGTGTGTGCCTTCCCTCCGTCTGAAATACTATAGACGCAGCCTTATCGACGCTTACTAAATAGGCCCGTGTCTCTCTCTCTCTCTCTCTGTGTCTCTCTCTCTCTCTCTCTGTGTGTCTCTGTCTCTCTCTGTGTGTCTCTGTCTCTCTCTGTGTGTCTCTCTGTGTGTCTCTCTCTCTCTCTGTGTCTCTGTCTCTCTCTGTGTGTCTCTGTTTCTCTCTGTGTGTCTCTGTGTGTGTCTGTATCTCTGTCTCTCTCTGTGTCTCTGTGTGTGTCTCTGTGTCTCTCAAATCAAATCAGCTTGATTGGCATGTCAAAAGAACATTTCAGTATTGCCAAAGCGTGAGTAATAGGGGGTGTGGGACAATGATTACACGAATACTAGGGGGTACGGTATAATGGTTATACAGTACATTACTTTTGTCTCTCTCTCTCTCTCTGTGTCTGTCTCTCTCTCTCTGTGTCTCTCTCTCCCTATGTCCCTCTCTCTGTCTCTCTCTCATTCTCTGTCTCTCTCTCATTCTCTGTCTCTCTCTCATTCTCTGTCTCTCTCTCATTCTCTGTCTCTCTCTCATTCTCTCTCTCTCATCCCTGTATGATAGGTATGTTCCAACTCTATTTTTTGCTCTTCTTTTCCGTTTGAGAGGAGGGAGTCCCTCACCTCTTCAGCCACACACCAGGAACGCTGGATTGCTTTCAGACGCTCGGAGAGGCGGATACAGTCGTGGATTGCAGGCACTGATTTATCTGGTAAGTACCGCAAACATGCTTGAACAAGGGCCGTAGACATTTTTTTTGATGGTTTAGATTATCATTGTCTGTGGTTGTTAGTTATTGGTATTAGAGTTTTTTGATGTTGTTACGAATCAAATACATTTTGAAGTAGTAATCCCCTCCGAACTGGGCATTCCTGGCCAATAATGCCCTGGCTGTAAGAGTTGAAGGGCCCAAGCAAAGCCCCCACCTCTATACACACTAACACTGCAGGGGCATCAGAGTGTCTTGTTGTCATGGCAACGGGGGTTTCACGTGATGTAATTTGTTTAATAAATTATTTTTTAAGGTGTCCCGGTTTTTCATTTTCGAAATCTGGTCACCCTATTGATCAAGCAGAAAAAGTGAAGAAACAATTGTAGTTTTGCTAATGGACGTCATTTTGGCATATCATTAGCTTTGAGGATACCCATTAATATGAAGAAAAATAACATCGATTCCCAATGTAGCCCCCCTTCCCTGGGCCAATCGCAGATCGGGCCCCCCTCCTCTGTACTAGGGTCTGGCTACGTGTCTGAGTGTGGTGCATACCTGCTGGCAACAGGGGGGCCTGAGTCTCCCGCGATGGTATGGGGGGTGACAGGATCAGGTTTCTGGGGTGAATGCCTCCGTCTCATCAGAGCAGGATGAAATTTCTCTTCAGAAGGACTTGGAGAGACTGGAAACGTGGGCAGGTAAATGGCAAATGAGGTTTAATACAGATAAATGTAAGGTTATGCATTTGGGATGCAAGAATAAAAAGGCGACTTACAAATTAAATGGAGATATACTGCTGCGACACACTTTATTCGAGCAAATACCCAGTATGTACCTGGCAGATACCTGGAATGCGCCGCTCCTCACCTCTGACAAGCCCCGTTGCATTTGCCTTCCCAGCCTGGGTTCATGCCTGGCTGATGGGCGGCTGATCTGTTAAATGATAATGATTAGGATTTAATAGGCTGCAATGCTTCGCGTGTCTACCAGATGGCATAAATTCATGAATTGTAATGCAGTATATATATATATACTGTGCAGTATTGCAGCCAGCGGGAATAAAATGCTTCAATCCCTGCCTGGAAATAACCCAATATACTCGGGCAGAAAACAGTCACAAACCTCAATACACCCGGGTATACCCGAATTCGTGGGACTAGCCGAGCTCGAATAAAGTGTGTCGCCAGTGTATTGGGGGAATCCTTGATGGAGAAGGATTTAGGAGTGCTTGTAGACAGCAGGCTTAGCAATAGTGCCCAATGTCATGCAGTAGCTGCAAAGGCAAACAAGATCTTATCTTGCATCAAACGGGCAATGGATGGAAGGGAAGTAGACATAATTATGCCCCTTTACAAAGCATTAGTAAGACCACACCTTGAATATGGAGTACAATTTTGGGCACCAATCCTAAGAAAAGACATTATGGAACTAGAGAGAGTGCAGAGAAGAGCCACCAAATTAATAAAGGGGATGGACATTCTAACTTATGAGGAGAGGCTAGCTATATTGGATTTATTTACATTAGAAAAGAGGCGTCTAAGAGGGGATATGATAACTATATACAAATATATTCAGGGACAATACAAGGAGCTTTCAAAAGAACTATTCATCCCACGGGCAGTACAAAGGACTCGGGGCCATCCCTTAAGGTTGGAGGAAAGGAAATTTCACCAGCAACAAAGGAAAGGGTTCTTTACAGTAAGGGCAGTTAAAATGTGGAATTCATTACCCATGGAGACTGTGATGGCAGATACAATAGATTTGTTCAAAAAAAGGTTGGACATCTTTTTAGATGGGTGAGTGTCCCCTTTCTGTCCCGGGTCCCAGCCAGGGGGGGTAATAGGAGGTGGTAGCGGGGGTGCGCCTACCTTTGTACCACCTTGTACCTTTGCCCCTCCCGGCGCTCCCACCATTGCCCCCCAGCGCTCCCACCATTGCCCCATCGGCGCTCCCACCTTTGCCCCTCGGCGCTCCCACCTTTGCCCCCCAGCGCTCACTTCCCCCGTCCCCTTGGTGTGGGAGATAGGCTCGGGGGCGGGCAGTGGTTGCTGCGCGGTCGCAGGCGGTGCAGGGGGAGGCGGGGTGTATCTCTGTGTGTGTGTGTGTATCAGTGTGTGTGTGTATCAGTGTGTGTGTGTATCAGTGTGTGTGTATCAGTGTGTGTGTGTGTTTCAGTGTGTGTGTGTGTTTCAGTGTGTGTGTGTGTTTCAGTGTGTGTGTGTGTGTGTGTGTGTGTATCAGTGGGTGTGTGTGTGTGGTTGTGTGAATCAGTGTGTGTGTGTGTGTGTGTGTGTGTTAGTGGGTGGGTGTGTGGGTGTATCAGTGTGTGTGTGTGTGTGTGTGTGTGTGTGTGTATCAGTGGGTGTGTGTGTGTATCAGTGTGTGTGTGTGTGTGTGTGTATCAGTGTGTGTGTGTATGTGTATCAGTGTGTGTGTATGTGTATCAGTGTGTGTGTGTGTATATTTGTGTGTGTGTGTGTGTGTGTGTGTGTGTGTGTAACTCTGTGTGTTTGTGTATCTGTGTGTGTGTGTATCAGTGGGTGTGTGTGTGTGTGTGTGTATCAGTGTGTGTGTGTATCAGTATGTGTGTGTGTGTGTGTGTATCAGTGTGTGTGTGTGTGTTTCAGTGTGTGTGTGTGTGTGTATCAGTGGGTGTGTGTGTGTGTGTGTGAATCAGTGGGTGTGTGTGTGTGTGTGTGTGAATCAGTGTGTGTGTGTGTGTATCAGTGTGTGTGTGTGTGTGTATCAGTGGGTGTGTGTGTATCAGTGTGTCTGTATCTGTGTGTGTGTGTGTGTGTGTGTGTGTATCAGTGTGGCTTTTTTGGCGATAAGTGGTGATAAGTGGCTTATCGCTGCTTACTGCATGAGGCCCTTAGGGAGGATTTGTTCCTTTAAAGTACACCTAGTTTGGCATAGGATTTGGATGTCAGGGTATCAATGTGCAACCCAAATGTTAAATGGGAGTTGAATGCCCAGATATTTCAAACAAGTAACAGGGGCTAGGATGGTTTTAGAGCTGGTTTTTATCTGAAGCTCTGTCATTGGCAGCTTTAGCAATTTAGCTCTGGTCCCAAATACCATTGTTACAGTCTTGTCAGTGTTTAAAATCAGTTTGTTTTGGGAAATCCAGTTTCAAGTCTCAAAAAATCAGATTGAAGTATGTGTTCAAGGTCAGAGAGGCGAGGGCTGCGTGCATATAGGATAAGATCTAAGGCCTCTCACAATAACCCGTTAGGAATATTAATTCCTAATTAATTAAAGGCAGGGCTGCACACCATACGGCCCGCGGGCCGCATGTGGCCCCCCTGGCCTCTCTGTGTGGCCCGCGGTGACTCCTGCTGGGTGCCAGTTAATTAAGTAAATAAATTTAAAAAAAAAATAATTTAAAAGTTTAAAAAAATGGCGGCGATTCATCCCCCTCCCCTCAAACACCGCCCCCCCCCCCTCCCCACAGGGCAGAAGCAGCATGAGGAGGATGCAGGATGCCGGGGAGGTCAGAGCATGCTGGGGGCGGGGCTTAGTGCCGGGGAGGTGTGTGTGTGTGTGTGTGTGTGTGTGTGTGTGTGTGTGTGTGTCAGTGTCAGAAAAACGGGCTGGTGGGGGGTGGGTGTGAAAAACGGGCTGGTGCAGAGGTGGGGGGTGGGCTGCTGACATGTGAGGGGGAGTGGGCTGCTGACATGTGAGGGGGAGTGGGCTGCTGACATGTGAGGGGGAAGTGGGCTGCTGACATGTGAAGGGGAGTGGGCTGCTGACATGTGAGGGGGGGTGGGCTGCTGACATGTGAGGGGGGGTGGGCTGCTGACGTGAGGGGAAGTGGGCTGCTGACATGTGAGGGGGGGTGGGCTGCTGACATGTGAGGGGGGGTGGGCTGCTGACGTGAGGGGGAGTGGGCTGCTGACATGTGAGGGTGGAGGGGAGGTGGGCTGCTGACATGTGAGGGGGGAGGGTTTTTTTTGCTGACATGTGAGGGGGAAGTGGGCTGCTGACATGTGAGGGGGAGTGGGCTGCTGACATGTGAGGGGGGGTGGGCTGCTGACATGTGAGGGGGGGGTGGGCTGCTGACATGTGAGGGGAAGTGGGCTGCTGACATGTGAGGGGGGGTGGGCTGCTGACATGTGAGGGGGGGTGGGCTGCTGACATGTGAGGGGGAGTGGGCTGCTGACATGTGAGGGGGGAGGGGAGGTGGGCTGCTGACATGTGAGGGGGGAGGTTTTTTTTTGCTGACATGTGAGGGGGGGGTGGGCTGCTGACATGTGAGGGGGGGTGGGCTGCTGACATGTGAGGGGGGGTGGGCTGCTGACATGTGAGGGGGGGGTGGGCTGCTGACATGTGAGGGGGGGTGGGCTGCTGACATGTGAGGGGGGGTGGGCTGCTGGCATGTGAGGGGCGGCTGCTGACATGTGAGGTGCAGGGGGGGAAGTGATGTGAGGTGCAGGGGGGGAGAGAGTGTCATATTGAGGAGAGGGGGAAAGAGTGTCATTGAGAGGAGGGGGAGAGAGTGTCATTTAGGGGAGGGGGAGAGTGTCATATTGAAGAGAGGGAGAGAGAGTGTCATATTGAGGAGAGAGAGTGTCATATTGAGGGGAGGGGGAGAGAGTGTTATATTGAGGGGAGGGGGAGAGTGTGTTATATTGAGGGGAGGGGGAGAGTGTCATATTGAAGAGAGGGAGAGAGAGAGTGTCATATTGAGGAGAGAGAGTGTCATATTGAGGGGAGGGGGAGAGAGTGTTATATTGAGGGGAGGGGGAGAGTGTTATATTGAGGGGAGGGGGAGAGTGTGTTATATTGAGGGGAGGGGGAGAGTGTGTCATATTGAGTGTGTTATATTGAGGGGAGGGGGAGAGTGTCATATTGAAGAGAGGGAGAGAGAGAGTGTCATATTGAGTGTGTTATATTGAGGGGAGGGGGAGAGTGTCATATTGAAGAGAGGGAGAGAGAGAGTGTCATATTGAGGAGAGAGAGTGTCATATTGAGGGGAGGGGGAGAGAGTGTTATATTGAGGGGAGGGGGAGAGTGTTATATTGAGGGGAGGGGGAGAGTGTGTTATATTGAGGGGAGGGGGAGAGTGTGTCATATTGAGGGGAGGCGGAGAGTGTCATATTGAGGGGAGGGGGAGAGTGTGTCATATTGAGGGGGGAGGGGGAGTGTGTCATATTGAGGGGGGAGGGGGAGTGTGTCATATTGAGGGGAGGGGGAGAGTGTCATATTGAGGGGAGGGGGAGAGTGTCATATTGAGGGGGGAGGGGGAGTGTGTCGTATTGAGGGGAGGGAGAGAGTGTCATATTGAGGGGAGGGAGAGAGAGAGTGCCATATTGAGGGGAGGGGAAGAGTGTCATATTGAGGGGAGTGGGAGAGTGCCATATTGAGGGGAGGGGAAGAGTGTCATATTGAGGGGAGGGGGAGAGTGTGTCTTATTGAGGGGAGGGGGAGAGTGTCATATTGAGGGGAGGGGGAGAGAGTCATATTGAGAGGAGGGGGAGAGGGTGTGATTTAGGGGAGGGGGAGAGAGTGTTATATTGAGGGAAGAGAGACATGGGGAGGATGCTGACATGGGATGCTGACTTGGGGGGGGGCTGCTGACATGGAATGGGCTGGGGGGATGTGGAGGGGGTATTGTATTTTTGATGTGGAGGGTGGTATTCTGTGGGTGAGGGGGAGAGATGGGGGTATGAGAGATAGATGAGGATGATGATGATGGAGAGGTGCTGGAGGAGAGATGATGATGATGATGATGATGATTTAACCCGTGCGGCCCAAATTTTTTTTTCCTTGGAGCAGTTCGGCCCTTCTCACTTTACGAGTTGGGCAGGCCTGATCTAAGGCCTCTCACAATAACCCGTTAGGAATATTAATTCCTCATCTATCCGACATAAGTATAAAATATACTCTACCAAGACCCCTAATACAGAGTTACCCACCTTATACGGGAGCAGCTGCCAGACGAGTATAGTAAATGTATCTTATTTCTTTTGCCACTGGAGGGCAGCGTGGAGTTACACGGAGTGGCGCCCGTAAGGACGACGTGCCAGTTAGGCGGAAGGAGAAGCGCACACACTTTTATGTGAAACGGATATATTTGGGGAGGGATTTAGGAGTCTGAGTAAGAAAATTAACCATTTATATGTACAGATTTAATCCCACTTTTGGAAATTAGGGATGTTGCCTAAAAGTTTGAGAATGCATAAAGTGCCACCCATGGGCTTTAATGAAGCAGCATTTGTGGGCTAAAGGGAACAGCATTCTGTATAAAGGTATTTTGGACTCGATATAAATAATTGATGCCAAAAACTAATATTAAGTAAATTGAGAATGGAAAAATCTTCAACACAAACGTACAGAATGTGATATTCTGAGAGATCTTACAGATGTTATCAAATCCCACAATGAATATATAGAAAATGTCTGTATAGAAAGAGTCAAACAAGAATATGCCACTAAAACGTTTAATTGGGAGATACAGGGGCCACAATTCAGGTCATTTAGCTGAAAGAAGAGAAGCCGGTCAGCCGGTAGAGCAGGTCAGCCGGTCAGCCAGTAGAGCAGGTCAGCAGGTCAGCCAGAAGAGCAGGTCAGCCGGTCAGCCGGTAGAGCAGGTCAGCCGGTCAGCTCTGAGATCAGCATTACTTATATCCCCTAAACGTTGTCCCCTGCATGTAATGCTGCAGAACAGCCTACACTGCATATACAGTACTGTACATGAGATACTTAACCCTTTCTTTTCGCTCGACTAATCTGAATGATTTGCTAATTGGTTTGTAATTAGAGAGATATTTGTAGCAGAATCCCATGTATGTTATTTTTACCTTTTTAGATACCGTTTTGTGTAATAAAAGATATGAGATCAGAGGGGCTTCCTGTTTGCACTCGTGTTTTGGCAGAAGTGTATATGTGACCCTATAAATCTCCCTCACACCCGGGCTTGGCAGCGTGACACTAGTGCAGCGTCCTGGGGAAGAATCACTGAGCTGTTAGCAATAGATACAACGGCTAGAAAAGACACTACACATAGGTTTGATTAAAGAGAGTATTTTATTGAAATAATGAATCTCTTTCCTGGGAGGGGCCTGCAGCCCATTGCAGAGCGATATAGTAACACGCAGAGCAATGCATTGCAGGCCCCTCCGGCAGCAAAGGGGTGAAGACCAATGCAGGGTGTATAAAGATCTCACTGATAATTCATGCACAAAGGGCAGTTTGTTGCTGTGATCCAGAGGAAGGCGAAACATAACCTCTGCTGTGCAATGGGGGAAAAAAATTCCTTCCTGACCCCATTAAATGGCGATCGGATGGTCCCTGGATCACTGCGCAGTGAGATCAGATGGAGCAGCACAGATCAGCGTTGTTATACACAGGGGCACATTCAGTATATAGAGATGCGGGTGATGGGGCCCTTGTGCCCCTGTGTATAACTCACCTGCTCCCCCATCCCCCTGCATATCTATCCCATTCACCCCTTTTCCTCCCGCATACCTCGCAGGGCCGGCCGGCCATTAGGCGGTCGCCTAGCACGCAGAGGTCCTAGGGGCGCATTAATAATCATTATTATTTTTTCCTCTTATTATTTTATTTATTTATCTTTTTTTTTAAATTATTATTCTTTTTTTTATCCAGTATTTTGGCGCCCTTTTATTTATTTTTTGCGTTGCGCTGGGGTGCGGTCGCACCACCTGCAGCCCCGATATCTACGCCACTGTTTATTTTATTATTTTATTTATCTTATTATTTTTTATACAACTGGGGCACAAATTTTAAGTTTCGCCTCGGGCGCATGAAACCCGTGCTCCGTCCCTGCTCCTTGTTCTCTCTCACCCTCTCACGCCCAATATCCCTATCTCCCTCTAGTACCTGCCCCTCCCGCAGCCTTCCTGATCTTATCTGCCTCTCCTGCGGTCAAACCAACTTCTCAGGGCCCCTAGAATACCCCTGTATCTACGCCCTGGCTCCTCTGCTACCTGCTCCCGGCTTCTTCTCCGCCTAAAAAAGGTGAAGCAGCAGATCTGTCCGCACCTCTCGTATTCTCCTACCTGCTCCCGGGGTCTTCTCCTCCGCCTAAAAAAGGTGAAGCAGCAGATCCGGCCACACCTGTCGTATGCTCCTTGGTCATCGTACACCACGTCTGCGTCATCGGCCGCCTTGTAGCCCACCTCATTGTTCCACTTGACGCCCGCTTTGTCATATGCCTCGTCGTCCGCCTCGTAGCCCGCCTCGTCGTCTGGTGGCACAAAGGGCACCACCTTCGTGCGTGTCCTGATCTGCAGGAGACATGAAGTGTTTGTAACCAGGGACAGTGATACTCTGTATTGCAAGAGCTCCTGTGCCACTTATACCCCATCCCCAATACCACGTTATACCGCCCTCCACAGGGCAAATACCCGTTATACCCACCTCCCCAGGCCCAGTACCCATTATATACCCCTCCCCAGAAGGTCATGTTTCTATTTATCAAAAATACATTGAGTTACCTCTGGTTTTCAGGCATGTCCTGGGGGAGTTATCACAGAGACACAGAAACGTCGCTGAGTTTGGGTAAGTAACTCCCTTAACTTCTCAGCAGTTGAATTCCCCATTAGGCGCTTAGCACGTTAAAAACAAGCGTTGCTATTTCTCTGCATGAAGTTGCAGGTAATTGGAAGAGTTACACAGTGACGGCTATTTCATCACTCACCTTCTTCCCCCGAAACGGTCTTTTCTGTCTTATTTTCGGCTTCACATCGGATATCCATATCCATTCTTGGCCTCTGATCTGTATGCAAGGCAATGCTTTAAGACAGGGTTGCACAACCTTTTCCCCCTGCTCCCCCCTCCACCTTGTCTCCGACGTTCTGATGTAACGACGTCATGTGATATCACGTTGCTATGGCAATGCCACATCATGTGACGCCACGTTGCTGTCGCCAGAAGCCGCCGGAGACAAGGAAAGGGAACTTACAGAGGCCTTGCACGCGATCTCCGGCATTTAATTTAAATGCTGTGGGGAAGAGCGAGGGGCCTCTGTAAGCGCCGAGCCCCTCCTCCCAAGAAAATGTCGTGCCCCTCGATTTGCGCACCCCTGCTTTAAGAGATATTCTGGGACCCTCCAACTCCTCCATCGGACCCTTCCTCATATTGACTGACCTTGCAGTGCTCTGCACTGACTTGCACTGACCTGCTATGGTGCCTCTCAAAATACCATGCTAACTCATTCTGAACATACATGTGTCCTTTTTACATGTTACTCAGCTTGTATGGGCCACAGACAGCTTTCCCGGGGTCCAGGACTAGTTTCCACCGGGGACACTCACCCATGGGTCGGCGACTTTGCGAGAACCCACCCCCCCCAACCTGTTTTCTCTTGCACTGCCATAGACAACAACATTTCGGCCTGCTGGTCTTTCTCAGGTAAAGTGGCTAAACCCACTAAATCCAGCAAAGAAAGGCCAGCAGCCGAAACATTGTAGTCTGTGGCACAATAAATTATCTTTTTTTATTCAAATCCATGTGCCCTTTCCCATCAATCATATTGTATCCATTGGACGAAATGCCGGTCTTCCCTGAGACTAAGGGGCACCGGTAAAAGTATCACTACTTATTGTTTTTTTTTGGTGTGCAGCAAATCCCCATCATTTTTGCGTTCTCTTGCTCTGCCCCAATCTGACACACCACCTTGCTCTCTCACCCCCCTCTTAGACTCCCCCGTCACCCTTTCCTTCCTCAAAGGTTGTCCTTTAATCAGATCTTACCCAAATTGTCTCCATCTCCCTTGGAAATGTTCCGTCTTTAAGCTGTGCAAATGTTCTGTCTTTAAGCTGTGCGGCTCCTCTTGATCCGAACTTTCTATATATATATATATATATATATATATATAGAGGTATCAGTACCGTGTTAGCCGAGCTTCAATAATCAAAAAATAAATAGATGATACCGTTCTGTGGCTAACGAAATGCTTTTATTTGTGCGAGCTTTCGAGATACACTGATCTCTTCTTCCGGCGATGTTACAATGAATGAAGCAAGCAAAAGGTATACTTAAAAACAGTGTCTCTTGGAATGTTATCTGTGCTGGTCCTTCCCCCGGTGTGGATGTGTTTTATGCCTAGAGACAGCTGTGTGTGCGTCGATATAGCACAGTATGTTAAATTACGCTGCGGGGTCATGTGACGTCACCCTCGTCAAATGCCACTGCAGGTCACATGACGCCGCATCAAGGTAAGGGGGGGGGGGCGCGAGCACCGGCAGGGGGGCGAGCTGAAAAAGTTTGTGCTCCCCTGGTATAACCAATAAATAATATAGCTGATATAGCAATTTGGTTGTGGCTAGAGAGAGATTATAATGGCAGTGAGAATTAGTGGTCAGAATTAATAACAGTGCAATTACTAAAAAGTATCTGTAATAAAATAATAATAAACACTATGCCTAAACACAATAAAAGTCCAGAAACCTAGCTCTAATAGCTATGTTATAACTCAATCATAAAAGGATCCAATTCGGGCGTCCTCTGGAGCCCTGGCAGCTCTCTTCAGGGAAACAACCACCTCCTCGATAGATATCTAAACAAAAAAAAGAAGAGAAAGCGCCCGCTCCATGTGTAAATTCGGTTTAACAATTTCATTTCCTGGACAAGATAAAAATAGCAAACTCACAAACATCCGTTTGGTAAAAGCATTGTGTGAGACAGGCTCGGGCTCCGTGGTAATCCGGTGGTCACTCCGCAGCTCCAGACTTTGGACGATGACCGGGAAACTCGATAGGCTGCGCCCCTCGCAGTGTGGTCCTCCAGCAATCTGTGGTATGTTGTGGTTCCACTGTAAATCCGGTGTCTCGTCTTGGTCGCGTACCAACTTCCCTTCCGGCGTCAGGACGTATAGTGTGGCAATAGCAACGAGAAGAAAGTACTGAGGTGGGGTTGGATCCTCCTCGGTTATTTCTTGTTTTATTAATAAATAATTTACTATATTTTAATCTCTGGTGCGCATTGTGTGCATTTTTCTTCTTGTCTGCACAGTGCTTCAGATGCTGCATCTGAAAAAATGCCGGTGGATCGGGATGTGAGGTAGGGAAGTGACGTCCGCGCCGGAACGTTATTGCCACGCCTCCAAATATTTATTGCCACGCCCCCAATCGCACCCGCTGCATACCCTGCAAAGCCATAAAAAAGCTCAGGCTTCAGCAAGTGTATTGCAGCGTGTGTGCCTTCCCTCCGTCTGAAATACTATAGACGCAGCCTTATCGACGCTTACTAAATAGGCCCGTGTCTCTCTCTCTCTCTCTCTCTGTGTCTCTGTCTCTCTCTGTGTGTTTCTGTCTCTCTCTGTGTGTCTCTGTCTCTCTCTGTGTGTCTCTCTGTGTCTCTGTCTCTCTCTCTGTGTCTCTGTCTCTCTCTCTGTGTCTCTGTCTCTCTCTGTGTGTCTCTGTTTCTCTCTGTGTGTCTCTGTCAAAAGAACATTTCAGTATTGCCAAAGCGTGAGTAAAAGGGGGTGTGGGACAATGATTACACGAATACTAGGGGGTACGGTATAATGGTTATACAGTACATTACTTTTGTCTCTCTCTCTCTCTGTGTCTGTCTCTCTCTCTCTGTGTCTCTCTCTCTCCCTATGTCCCTCTCTCTGTCTCTCTCTCATTCTCTGTCTCTCTCTCTCTCTGTCTCTCTCTCATTCTCTGTCTCTCTCTCATTCTCTGTCTCTCATTCTCTGTCTCTCTCTCATTCTCTGTCTCTCTCTCTCATCCCTGTATGATAGGTATGTTCCAACTCTATTTTTTGCTCTTCTTTTCCGTTTGAGAGGAGGGAGTCCCTCACCTCTTCAGCCACACACCAGGAACGCTGGATTGCTTTCAGACGCTCGGAGAGGCGGATACAGTCGTGGATTGCAGGCACTGATTTATCTGGTAAGTACCACAAACATGCTTGAACAAGGGCCGTAGACATTTTATTTGATGGTTTAGATTATCATTGTCTGTGGTTGTTAGTTATTGGTATTAGAGTTTTTTGATTTTGTTACGAATCAAATACATTTTGAAGTAGTAATCCCCTCCGAACTGGGCATTCCTGGCCAATAATGCCCTGGCTGTAAGAGTTGAAGGGCCCAAGCAAAGCCCCCACCTCTATACACACTAACACTGCAGGGGCATCAGAGTGTCTTGTTGTCATGGCAACAGGGGGTGTCACGTGATGTAATTTGTTTAATAAATTATTTTTTAAGGTGTCCCGGTTTTTCATTTTCGAAATCTGGTCACCCTATTGATCAAGCAGAAAAAGTGAAGAAACAATTGTAGTTTTGCTAATGGACGTCATTTTGGCATATCATTAGCTTTGAGGATACCCATTAATATGAAGAAAAATAACATCGATTCCCAATGTAGCCCCCCTTCCCTGGGCCAATCGCAGATCGGGCCCCCCTCCTCTGTACTAGGGTCTGGCTACGTGTCTGAGTGTGGTGCATACCTGCTGGCAACAGGGGGGCCTGAGTCTCCCGCGATGGTATGGGGGATGACAGGATCAGGTTTCTGGGGTGAATGCCTCCGTCTCATCAGAGCAGGATGAAATTTCGCTTCAGAAGGACTTGGAGAGACTGGAAACGTGGGCAGGTAAATGGCAAATGAGGTTTAATACAGATAAATGTAAGGTTATGCATTTGGGATGCAAGAATAAAAAGGCAACTTACAAATTAAATGGAGATATATTGGGGGAATCCTTGATGGAGAAGGATTTAGGGGTGCTTGTAGACAGCAGGCTTAGCAATAGTGCCCAATGTCATGCAGTAGCTGCAAAGGCAAACAAGATCTTATCTTGCATCAAACGGGCAATGGATGGAAGGGAAGTAGACATAATTATGCCCCTTTACAAAGCATTAGTAAGACCACACCTTGAATATGGAGTACAATTTTGGGCACCAATCCTAAGAAAAGACATTATGGAACTAGAGAGAGTGCAGAGAAGAGCCACCAAATTAATAAAGGGGATGGACATTCTAACTTATGAGGAGAGGCTAGCTATATTGGATTTATTTACATTAGAAAAGAGGCGTCTAAGAGGGGATATATAACTATATACAAATATATTCAGGGACAATACAAGGAGCTTTCAAAAGAACTATTCATCCCACGGGCAGTACAAAGGACTCTGGGCCATCCCTTAAGGTTGGAGGAAAGGAAATTTCACCAGCAACAAAGGAAAGGGTTCTTTATAGTAAGGGCAGTTAAAATGTGGAACTCATTACCCATGGAGACTGTGATGGCAGATAGGATAGAGTAAGGTGCTCTAGAGTGTCCTTATACACAGGTAGGAGGGGAATGCAGTCTGGATTTTGACAATTTTAAGATACATTCATTAGAGTCTCAATAAATTCGGGCACCAGATGATACCCTGAAGGCAGGGGTAGGTAGTCCTAGGACAGCCTCCTCTGCCTCATTGGGCTGGCCCTATGTACTCACTGTACCACTGCTTTCACCAGAATTTCCCCTCCATCGCGTGCTGCTGTAGAGTGATGTCCAGAAGTGCAGAAAAATGATATAGCGCACCGCGATCCAAAAGAAGAACAGGTCTGGCCAAAAATGAAGAATCTTTATTGAGGTATCATAAAATCAAGGGATGCAGCCCTTGATTTTATGATACCTCAATAAAGATTCTTCATTTTTGGCCAGACCTGTTCTTCTTTTGGATCGCGGTGCGCTATATCACTTTTCTGTGATGGCAGATACAATAGATTTGTTCAAAAAAAGGTTGGACATCTTTTTAGATGGGACAGGTATACAGGGATATACCAAATAAGTATATATGGGAAGGATGTTGATCCAGGGATTAATCCGATTGCCAATTCTTGGAGTCAGGAAGGAATTAATTTTTCCCCTTAATGGTGTTTTTTGTTTGCCTTCCTCTGGATCAATAAGTAAGTATAGATATAGAATTAAGTATCTGTTGTCTGAATTTAGCATAGGTTGAACTTGATGGACGTACGTCTTTTTTCAACCTCATCTACTATGTAACTATGTATGTAATGGTGCTGCGCCTCCATCTCTGAGCCCCAGGAATACGGGTGGAATCCTTCCAGAGAGTCCCCCCCCCCCCCCCTCGGGGATGAGAGATTCCAGTCTCACACTGTATATCTTTAAAAGCAGCCGCAGCTCTTTATTCACAGCAGCAGAATAGCAGCAACAAGACTATCAATCAGGTACAGGGTGTCTTCCTCCACACAGGACTGCTCTCCCTCAGGATGGTCTCTGTGTCCCTGCCACCACCCCAGGTCAAGGGCACCCAGGGTGGGGCTAGCTCTTCCCTCGCCCCCTAAACAGGGTGAGAGGAATTGGTCCACCTCCCTAACTAAGGTTGCATCAGCTCTACTCAGAGGCTGATGGCTCCCCTTCTCCAACGGCCAATTGATATAGGCTCTCTCTGTCACCCTGGGCCAGCCAGGTGACAGACTCAGCAGACTCTAACTCTGGACTGAACTCTTAACTCTGACACACACTTCTACTAAATAGGAAGTGCACTGCTCTTTATGATATTGGCAGGCACTGCCCCTGTGTCTCTGCCTACCACACAGGGTCAGGTACCAATTTCAGGAATGTCCCGTTATTAGCATAAACACAACAGAGTTCCATGGATCTAGCATTAAGACTGTAAGCTCTGCAGGCCAGGGATTTCCTTTCCTATTGTCTGATTTTGTTTGTTGCACTTATTGTACTATAATTCTCTGTACTGTATTGCCTCTCTTATAAAGCGCTATATAAATAAATATTTACATACATAATATATCTTAATGCATCTTAAGACACCTTAGAGTTCCCTCTATAAGACACTTTATGGTCCACTCAAGTGAATAGTCTGTAAGTAGGGTGACCATTCGTCCCGGTTTTGCCGGGACAGTCCCGTTTTTTTTCTGCCCTGTCCCGATTTTAGCTCCGTCCCGTTTATGTCCCGGTTTTTGTCCCTGGTCCCGGTATTGCAGGGCAGCGGCGGTGAGGAGAATGCGGCGGCCGGTAAGTATTTTCTATGTGTGTGTGTGAATGCTGCTGGGGAGACTGAATGAATGATGATGCCGGGGGCGGGACTTAGAATGCCGGCCGGCCCGCAGGGGATTGGTTGCAGGCAGGTCAGAGGAAGCCGGGGGCGGGACTTCCGCTTTGTGCAAAGCACACGTGTCTTCCCGCTCCCGGCTCCTCTGTTCGCGGTGAGTGTCCCCTTTCTGTCCCGGGTCCCAGCCAGGGGGGGTAATAGGAAGTGGTAGCGGGGGTGCGCCTACCTTTGTACCACCTTGTACCTTTGCCCCCCGGTGCTCCCACCATTGCCCCCCCGGCGCTCCCGCCATTGCCCCATCGGCACTCCCACCTTTGCCCCCCGGCGCTCCCACCTTTGCCCCATCGGCACTCCCACCTTTGCCCCCCGGCGCTCCCACCTTTGCCTCCCCCGACGCTCACAGCTTTGCCCCCCCGGCGCTCCCACCTTTGCCCCCCCGGCACTCACAGCTTTGTCCCCTGTCGCTCACAGCTTTGCCCCCCGGCGCTCACTTCCCCCCGTCCCCTTGGTGTGGGAGATGGGCTCGGGGGTGGGCAGTGGTTGCTGCGCAGTCGCAGGCGGTGCAGGGGGAGGCGGGGTGTATCTCTGTGTGTGTGTGTGTGTATCAATGTGTGTGTGTGTGTGTATCAGTGTGTGTGTATCAGTGTGTGTGTGTATCAGTGTGTGTGTGTGTGTGTGTGTGTGTGTATCAGTGTGTGTGTGTGTTTCAGTGTGTGTGTGTTTCAGTGTGTGTGTGTGTGTATCAGTGGGTGTGTATGTGTGTGTGAATCAGTGTGTGTGTGTGTGTGTATCTGTGTGTATCTCTGTGTGTTTGTGTATCTGTGTGTGTGTGTGTATCTGTGTGCGTGTGTATCTGTGTGTATCTGTGTGTGTGTGTGTGTATCACTGGGTGTGTGTGTGTGTGTGTGTGTGTCAGTGTGTGTATCAGTGTGTGTGTGTGTGTGTGTGTCAGTGTGTGTGTTTGTGTATCAGTGTGTGTGTGTGTGTGTTTCAGTGTGTGTGTGTTTCAGTGTGTGTGTGTGTATCAGTGTGTGTGTGTGTGTGCATCAGTGTGTGTGTGTGTGTGTGTGTGTGTGTGTGTGTGTGTGTGTGTGTGTGTGTGTGTGTATCTGTGTGTGTGTGTGTGTGTGTGTGTGTGTGTGTGTGTGTGTCTATCAGTGTGTGTGTGTGTGTGTGTGTATCAGTGTGTGTGTGTGTGTGTATCAGTGTGTCTGTATCTGTGTGTGTGTGTGTGTGTGTGTTTGTGTGTGTATATTAGTGTGGCTTTTTTGGCGATAAGCTGGTGATAAGTGGCTTATCGCTGCTTACTGTATGAGGGCCTTAGGGAGGATTTGTTCCTTTAAAGTACACCTAGTTTGGCATAGGATTTGGATGTCAGGGTATCAATGTGCAACCCAAATGTTAAATGGGAGTTGAATGCCCAGATATTTCAAACAAGTAACAGGGGCTAGGATGGTTTTAGAGCTGGTTTTTATCTGAAGCTCTGTCATTGGCAGCTTTAGCAATTTAGCTCTGGTCCCAAATACCATTGTTACCGTCTTGTCAGTGTTTAAAATCAGTTTGTTTTGGGAAATCCAGTTTCAAGTCTCAAAAAATCAGATTGAAGTATGTGTTCAAGGTCAGAGAGGCGAGGGCTGCGTGCATATAGGATAATATCTAAGGCCTCTCACAATAACCCGTTAGGAATATTAATTCCTCATCTATCCGACATAAGTATAAAATATAGTCTACCAAGACCCCCAATACAGAGTTACCCACCTTATACGGGAGCAGCTGCCAGACGAGTATAGTAAATGTATCTTATTTCTTTTGCCACTGGAGGGCAGCGTGGAGTTACATGGAGTGGCGCCCGTAAGGACGACGTGCCAGTTAGGCGGAAGGAGAAGCGCACACACTTTTATGTGAAACTGATATATTTGGGGAGGGATTTAGGAGTCTGAGTGAGAAAATTAACCATTTAAATATGCACAGATTTAATCCCACTTTTGGAAATTAGGGATGTTGCCTAAAAGTTTGAGAATGCATCAAGTGCCACCCATGGGCTTTAATGAAGCAGCATTTGTGGGCTAAGGGGAACAGCATTCTGTATAAAGGTATTTTGGACTCGATATAAATAATTGAAGCCAAAAACTAATATTAAGTAAATTGAGAATGGAAAAATCTTCAACACAAACGTACAGAATGTGATATTCTGAAAGATCTTACAGATGTTATCAAATCCCACAATGAATATATAGAAAATGTCTGTATAGAACGAGTCAAACAAGAATATGCCAATAAAACGTTTAATTTGGAGATACAGGGGCCACAATTCTGGTCATTTAGCTGAAAGAAGAGAAGCCGGTCAGCCGGTAGAGCAGGTCAGCCGGTCAGCCAGTAGAGCAGGTCAGCAGGTCAGCCAGAAGAGCAGGTCAGCCGGTCAGCCGGTAGAGCAGGTCAGCCGGTCAGCTCTGAGATCAGCATTACTTATATCCCCTAAACGTTGTCCCCTGCATGTAATGCTGCAGAACAGCCTACACTGCATATACTGTACATGAGATACTTAACCCTTTCTTTTCGCTCGACTAATCTGAACAAGAATACGTTTAAAGCTGCAGTTCAGTCTTTTTTTTTTTTTTTATTTATTTTTTTACTTCAATAGTTTCATGTGGGCAATCTCTAATTACCTAAAGAACTGTATAGCTGAAGGTCAATTCGTTCTCCATGTATTGATAGGCGAAATTTGGTGACATTATTAGTGAAGGGATCTGTTTTTCTTCTGCGTTTTAGGAAGTGCCGTAGTTACAATCTGAAGACTTTGTATTTACAAAAGAGATTTTATTTATTTGAATATTCATGAGCACTCCTGCACTGACATGTGCTAGAAGGAGGGCCGGGCTGACAAAGGGGTGTGCCAGGGCTTGTGACAGGACATGAAGGGGCAGTGCCTTAGCAAATGGCTGATAAAATAGAATACAAGAAAATTGGTCTTTCAAAGTTGTTTTTTTAAAAACAGAAAATGCTAAAAGTATTTTTTCTTACTACAGAACTGATTTATTAAAAAAAAACACACATGCAGGATATTGACTGAACTGCAGCTTTAATTGGGAGATACAGGGGCCACAATTCAGGTCATTTAGCTGAAAGAAGGGAAGCCAGTCAGCCAGTAGAGCAGGTCAGCCGGTCAGCCAGTAGAGCAGGTCAGCCGGTCGAGCAGATCAGCTGGTCAGCCAGTAGAGCAGGTCAGCCGGTCAGCCAGTAGAGCAGGTCAACCGATAGAGCAGGTCAGCCGGTCAGCCAGTCAGCTCTGAGATCAGCATTACTTATATCTCCTAACCTTTGCCCCCTGCATGTAATGCTGCAGAACAGCCTACACTGCATATACTGTACATGAGATACTTAACCCTTTCTTTCGCTTGACTCTAATCTGAATGATTTGCAAATTGGTTTGTAATTAAAGAGATATTTGTAGCAGAATCCCATGTATGTTATTTTTACCTTTTTAGATACCGTTTTGTGTAATAAAAGATATGACAGATCTTGCACTTGTGTTTTGGCAGAAGTGTATATGTGACCCTATAAACCTTCTTCACACCCGGGCTTGGCAGCGTGACACTAGTGCAGCGTCCTGGGTAAGAATCACTGAGCTGTTAGCAATAGATACAACGGATAGAAATGACACTACACATAGGTTTTATTAAAGAGAGTATTTTATTTAAATAATTAATCTCTTTGCTGGGAGGGGCCTGCAGCACATTGCAGAGTGATATAGTAACACGCAGAGCAATGCACTGCAGGCCCCTCCGGCAGCGAAGGGGTGAAGACCAATGCAGGGTGTATAAAGATCTCACTGATAATTCATGCACAAAGGGCAGTTTGTTGCTGTGATCCAGAGGAAGGCGAAACATAACCCCTGCTGTGCAATGGGGGGAAAAAATTCCTTCCTGACCCCATTAAATGGCGATCGGATGGTCCCTGGATCACTGCGCAGTGAGATCAGATGGAGCAGCACAGATCAGCGTTGTTATACACAGGGGCACACTCAGTATATAGAGATGCAGGTGATGGGGCCCTTGTGCCCCTGTGTATAACTCACCTGCTCCCCCATCCCCCTGCATATCTATCCCATTCACCCCGTTTAAGTTTCGCCTCGGGCGCATGAAACCCGTGCTCCGGCCCTGCTCCTTGTTCTCTCTCACGCCCAATATCCCTATCTCCCTCTATTACCTGCCCCTCCCGCAGCCTTCCTGATCTTATCTGCCTCTCCTGCGGTCAAACCAACTTCTCAGGGCCCCTAGAAAACCCCTGTATCTACGCCCTGGCTCCTCTGCTACCTGCTCCCGGGGTCTTCTCCGCCTAAAAAAGGTGAAGCAGCAGATCCGTCCACACCTCTCGTATTCTCCTTCGCCATGGCCCACCTCGTCGCCAGACTTGACATCCGCTTCGTCGTCTGCCTCATCGGCCGCCTTGTAGCCCACCTCTTCGCACCACTTGACGCCCGCTTTGTCGTATGCCTCATCGTCCGCCTCGTAGCCCGCCTCGTCGTCTGGTGGCACGAAGGGCTCCACCTTCGTGCGTGTCCTGACCTGCAGGAGACATGAAGTGTTTGTAACCAGGGACAGTGATACTCTGTATCGCAAGAGCTCCTGTGCCACCTATACCCCCTCCCCAATACCACGATATACCGCCCTCCACAGGGCAAATACCCGTTATACCCACCTCCCCAGGCCCAGTACCCAGTTATTCACCCCTCCCCAGGCCCAATACCCTGTTATACACCCCTTCCAAAGCCCAGTACCCTGTTATACACCCCTCTCCAGGCCCAGTACCCTGTTATACACCCCTCCCCAGGCCCAGTACCCTTTTATATACCCCTCCCCAGGCCCAGTACACTGTTATACACCCCTCCCCAGGCCCAGTACCCTGTTATACACCCCTCCCAAGGCCCAGTACCCTGTTATACACCCCTCCCCAGGCCCAGTACCCTGTTATACACCCCTCCCCAGGCCCAGTACCCGTTATACCCACCTCACCAGGCCCAGTACCCTGTTATACACCCCTCCCCAGAACTCCATTATACGTCCCTCCCCAGGATCCTTTACACACACACTCCCCAGACGCAGGACCCCCTACGGTGGAGGTGTAATGTCACATGGGTAGTGGAAGGTTTCCCAGAGAAGGTGTCCATGTGTCACAGCTGTTTCATCACCTTGGGTGAGAAGTCTCCCTACTCTATGCCTTTCCTTTCCCTCTCCTGTCAGTCTGTCTCTCCCCCTTTAATCTTATCTCTTTTATTTATCTCTGTCCCTCCTTATTTTTGTTTCTATGTATTTCTCTCCCCCCCCCCATGTAAGGCCTGGGACATAGAGGGTTCAGCCACGCTGAGCCGCGCTCCTGCTCTGCCTCGCCTGCAGAAAATGGTTTTTTTTTCTGTCCTTGCAGGCGAGGCAGTGAGCGCGCTCTGGGGGCGGGGTGGAGGCCAAGCAGAGGCAGAGCGGAGGCGTGTCAGGAGGCGGAGCGGGAAGCGGGGCTAGTCCCCGCTCCCATTGGATGGGAGCGGTCACGTGACTGCTTCTTCGCTTCCCCGAGCGGCAAATTTTAAACTTGCCTGTCTCGGCAACGTTTCTGAGCCTCTGCACGCATGAGCACGCATGCGGAGGGGGAAACTATAGCCGCGCTGATGACAGATGCCGGGGGTTTGTGCATCTGCTCAGCGCGGCTCAGCCCACCTCAGCGAGCTTGAACTTACTAATAGGCCCAGGCCTAATAGGGGCACAAACCTCAGATCTAAGTGTGTGGGGTTCTCTGTCTCTGGAGAGACCCCTACATGTTCTCTCTTTGTTTGGGGAGACCCCTAAATATTCCCCAGTGTAGCTCGTTTCAAAATAACCCAGAAAAGTAGTCTTGAGCCCTCGGTGACCGGGCGCTATGACCAGAGGGACTAGGCTCTCCCTTACCTGTGAGTGTGGACTACGTCCCCCCTGCCTTCCCCCTCCCCCTCTGGCAGTGACGTGAAACAGCCGGGGGAAGGGCCAGGGAGGTTAGAATTAGACAGAGGCGCGGGGTCAGTCTACGCCCTGCCATGGGAGTCCCGCCCACCCTGCCCTTTATTGTGAATACTGGTAAATATGTTGGTTGTACGTGTTTAAAAGAAAAAAAAGAATAAATAAACAATGAAAATGAATAACAGAAATAAAATAAAAGGTGGCTGGGAGTGGCGAGTGGGCGCGGCTCATTTACACGTGCGTTCCTGGGCCCATTCTCGCCAGACAGGCGGGGCCCGGCTAGGGGGGAGTTACGGGCCATTGGATCGGGTACCTTTGGCCTTTACCCAATGAGCGAGCACTCTGGCAGGGGGTTGGCACTAATTAGGTTAATTGAAGTTTTACTAAAAAGCAGCGGCCGCCAGACCTCGTGTTTGTGGTTATTTGTGTATTGGTTATGGTGGAGTTTGGGAAGCCAAGGGAAGGGGGGGAAGGAGAGGGGGTCTCACAGTCTCCGAGGTCAAGTTTCTATTTATCAAAAATACATTGAGTTACCTCTGGTTTCCAGGCATGTCCTGGGGGAGTTATCACAGAGACACAGAAGCGTCGCTGAGTTTGGGTGAGTAACTCCCTTAACCTCTCAGCAGTTCTCTGTCTTATTTCCAGCTTCACATCGGGTATCCATATCCATTCTTCGCCTCTGATCTGTATGCAGGACAATGCTTTAAAGCTGCAGTTCAGACAATATCCTGCATGTGTGTTTTTTTTAATAAATCAGTTCTGTAGTAAGAAAAAATACTTTTAGCATTTTCTGTTTTTAAAAAAACAACTTTGAAAGACCAATTTTCTTGTATTCTATTTTAACAGCCATTTGCTAAGGCACTGCCCCTTCATGTCCTGTCACAAGCCCTGGCACACCCCTTTGTCAGCCCTGCCCTCCCTCTAGCACATGTCAATGCAGGAGTGCTCATGAATATTCATGAGCTTCCACTGAGAGACAGAAGCAGAAGAAAAACAGATCCCTTCACTAATTATGTCACCAAATTTCGCCTATCAATACATGGAGAACGAATTGACCTGCAGCTATACAGTTCTTTAGGTAATTAGAGATTGCACACATGAAACTATTGAAGTTAAAAAAATTAAAAAAAGACTGAACTGCAGCTTTAATAGGGCCTCTTTGGACTTGAATATTTTGGTTATTGAGGAGGTGGGGGAAAAACTTAGCCACACAAGGAAGGATATACTCAAAGTGGAAATCCTCATTGAACAGTCTAGCCCTGGTACGGACGTTGTACAATCATTGGATAGTCTTAAGACCAAGCTGGAAAAAAATTAAAAGTGATCTGATTCACTTTAAGAAGTTGAAATTCAAAAAAGTTGTTAATGACTATAAAGATGGAAGAGTATACCCGTGGCTGAAGCAAGACCCCAAACAACGCAAGAACCAAAGAGGGAGAGCACCCCAGGGAGTCCAAGAAGTCCACACCAGTGACTCTGAAGCCCATTCCTCAACAGAACGTCAGAGAGGCCAAAGTCCGGCCCCTTTTTTAGGCCAATCCAAGGACAAGGAGAAAGGAAAAGGAAAATTAGACGCGGGGGCCAGGGGAAAGGGAAGATCACCCTATCCCCTACGTACAACGGAGCAGAAATGAGTATGGACACCTTGGTTGTTAATCTGTCTGATTACACTCTTAATCAATGTGAAATGTCTGTCTTAGCTAGGGGGCCCTCATATGTACCTACTACATTGTTTAATGATTTTGATTTGGAGGTTGACCTATTTAAATTCGAACGTGTATTAAACCTTAAATCATTTTTTTCTAACAGGTCTACAGAATCGGTGCATTCCAATATCCAACCAGGGACAGGTAATCCTCCTATGAACAACAAGGGACAGTTAATTTGGCCACTGACCAGCAAGGGACAGATAATTCGGCTTCTTATCAAGGTACCAAAATGTGTAAGCTCAAATCCACTTTTGTCCCGCCATTTAAAAATCAATCAGTCAGCACATATATACGACTGGTTAAGGGGGACATTGCAAGGTACAAAAAAAACAAACATAGGGCTACATACAATATGTCTGTTCAGGAAAAGGAAGCATTATAAATGTTGACTAATAATAATGAGATTATTATTAAGCGTGCGGACAAGGGGGGTGCCCTAGTAGTGCAGAATTACTCAGATTATAAGGCTGAAACCATCAGACAACTGAGTGACATTAACTGCTACATTAAATTGGATAGGGACCCTACCTTTAACTATGCGAGAGAAATTAAGGAAATTATCCAAATGGGGGTTAATAACCAGTGGATAACAGAGCCTGAATCTGAGTTTCTAACTATGTTGCATCCTAAATGCCCTATTTTCTATACCTTGCCCAAAATACACAAGAATTTAAACAATCCCCCGGGGCGGCCTATTATAGCTGCTTATAATTCATTAAATCAACCCCTTGCAAAATTTGTAGACACATTTCTACAACCTATAGCACAGACAGCCAACTCATACATCAAAGACACGTTTGATTTCCTTGACAAATTAAAAAAACTCACCTGGTGATGGGACTAATCATATTCTGGTTAGTTTAGATGTGTCTAGCCTTTATACAATAATCCCCCATGTTGAAGGTCTTGAGATAATCAAGGCCACCCTCATTCGCCATTATAGTGATACTGTTCCAATTGAATACATTATGCTCATTTTACATTTCATTCTCTATAAAAATTATTTTAGATTTGAGAGTGATTTCTTCCTGCAGATTAAGAGGAGAGCAATGGGCAGTAATATGGCCCCTGCTTACGCCAACATATACATGACACATTTCGAAGAGCAGTACATCTACAAATCAGACTTTTTAGTGCATATTAAAAGCTATTACAGATATATTGATGATGTTTTTCATATGGACAGGTACGGAGGATCAGCTGTTATCTTTTTTTGAGTATCTTAATGGTCTCCATTCACCGGTCCTCCTCACTAATACATGGAGTACACAGCAACTCTCTTTTTTAGATGTCCTCATTACACAGACTAATGGGGAGTTACATACTGATCTTTTTAGAAAGGATACAGACAGAAATGCAATTTTAAGGGCAGATAGCCATCATCCTCCTTTTCTTATTGATGCATTACCTTTTTCACAGAAAGTCCAGGTCTGCAAAATCACGAGCAGGAAGGATCATATTGAACCAGCTATTGGAGAACTACATGGTAGATTCCTGGCTAGGGGATATCTTCCTGCGTATATCCTCCTGCTGTGTTAGACCGGGCACTGGATAAAGAGGTAAGTGCTACCAAAAATAAGAAGGAGGACGTGCGTTGTATTTACCACTATATACAGTCAAGCTGGTGGTTTTATTAAATCTACCATTCTTAAACACTGGCATATTCTGCAAAATGATGATATATTATCTGAAAGTTGCTGTGTACCACCAATGGTGGCATTCAAAAGAGGGAGAAATCTGGCCGATAGCCTGATACATGCAGATAATGAGGGTAACTACAGAACTCCTCATTTTCTGGAGGGTGGCAGACCGGGTAACTTTAGATGCATGAGCTGCTCGGTCTGTAACAGTCTGACTACCGGTAGTCAATTCAGTCACCCCCAAAGCGGGAGGATCATAAAAATCAAAAATAGAATCACATGTAGATCTGAATATGTAGTGTACGTAATAAAGTGTCCATGTGGTCTTCTTTATGTGGGTAAGACCATAAGAATGTTAAAAACAAGGTTCATTGAACATAAAAGTGTAATTCGAAAAGGTACGGATCCCTCTATTCTTGTGCAACACTGTGTGGAACACAATCATAATGCTGCCTCTTTACGCATCATGGGTATTGAGACAGTAGCACCTAGACAAGGCACTCCAGATAGGGAGACTTTCTTATTGAGACGTGAAGCATTCTGGATACATGCTTTAAATACCAGCAACGGTATGGGTCTTAATGAGAAACAGAATTTAAAATGCTTCCTTAATAGAAGGTAATTTTTTGTCTTTCTACAGGCATATTTGATCTTGCACCATCCATGGACTCTGCACTTACCAATTGGGAAGATTATCCTTTTTGTGTGTTTTTTTTCCCTTCTTTTTTTCCCCTCCCTCCTTCCCTCCCCCTTCCCCATCCTCCCTTCCCCTTCCCCCCCCCCCCCTTGTTGTGTGTACCCTTTTCTGACCTAGGTATACACACTAGTATATTCTAAATATGGATGTACTGCATATTCTTATGTGGCATTTCACTGTAACTTTGCAGGATTATACTGATGTCATCTGCAGTATACAGTCACATGTTTTAATAGTATTTTGCTGTATTAGTTTTGTGCACATAAGCTTTATTAATATTTTGGTGTGTGGTTTATTTACACTTTCAGGGTGATTTATAGGAGTGTCTCACTCCTCCCTGCTCTGACACTGATCCCATGGCGACGGATACATCTTTGTCCAGCCCTGTGAGTACAGTCTTGATTGGTGCACGCCCGCCCCCCCTTACCCTCCCCTGACTGCCGGGTCACGCTGACGTCATCATGGGGGAGTGTTCAGTCTGGGGAGAGGTGTGGCTGTGGCTGCAGTCCTCCAAGACAGCTCTATGCTGTATTGCCAGGGATTTAGACCTAGACGTCTGACGTCACTAGGGGGCGCCATATGGTAGCTCTGACGTCATCAGGTGGGCGTCAACATCCTGGTTATGTGGCAGAGCGGGGAGGGGTGAGTATCAGGGGGGTGGTATATATTGTGACTGTTTCTTGTGTTTGTAGCCTTCACCTTGACTGCCGAAACGTTGGACTTTATGGCATATTAAACCTCCTTTGAGTAAGACCGTGTGCCTGCTTCTTCTTCTTTGTCCGGCTACAGGAAGGGTCAGGAGACAGGGAGGACAGAGGCAGGAGAACCCCATCTGGCTCCGGCCTTGCCTGTCCCTACGAATACAAACATACAACCCCTCACTGAATAACATAGCCCTAATCCCATGTAATAATCCTGGGTGTAAACAAAATAATGGTTTTATGAATATTGTAATGGTTTATTAGGGACCTAGGAGGTAGCCAGTGGGGCTGTTATGTGTATTTTTGTTTATTGTGGGTAGCGGGGGTGGGTGAATGGGGTATTGGCCCCAAGGATGGGTGTTTAGGCCTACCGGGTGGGGGGGTAGCGGGAGGGGTTAACCCCTTCATTACCTTAACGGTATTAACCGCTAAGTTAAAGAAGAGGTTAAGTCATCCCACAACCCCCTGGCAAGGCCTAAACACCCACCCAGGGCCAAATACCACCTTCACCCACCCCCGCTACCCGCAATAAGCCTGGCACGGGTATATAACCCCTTCATTGCCTTGGCGGTAATGAAGTTGCCTGTAAATGCATTTTTTATGCATGGGATTCATGCCGGGGGTCTCTGGTGCTGATATTAATGGATATCAGCTCTGGGACACATGCATTTTATTTTCATCGCAGCTTCACCCCACCTTCTTGCCAACTTTTGTGGCTGGACAATTTGGAGAAGAAACAGCAATTTTAAAGTGGCGATCAGCCGCAATAAACTGATCAGGGCTTATAGAATTGAGCGTGTTTGAAAAACTGGCGATCAGTGCCGAAAAGTGGCTTATCACCGCGCGTCTGCCGATTTTATTTATTTATTTATTTTCCGGCAAAAAAAACGGTTATTTTTGCTGTAATCGCCGGCTTCTCTGGGCTTACTGAATCGCTGTAGGCGATTACTGCATGAGGGCCTTAGGGAGGATGTGTTCCTGTAAAGTACACCTACACTGGCGACACACTTTATTCGAGCTTGGCTAGTCCCACGAATTCGGGTATACCCGGGTGTATTGAGGTTTGTGACTGTTTTCTGCCCGAGTACATTGAGTTATTTTCCAAGCAGGGATTGAAGCATTTTATTCCCGCTGGCTGCAATACTGCACAGTATATATATATAAACTGCATTACAATTCATGAATTTATGCCATCTGGTAGACACGCGAAGCATTGCAGCCTATTAAATCCTAATCATTATCATTTAACAGATCAGCCGCCCATCAGCCAGGCATGAACCCAGGCTGGGAAGGCAAATGCAACGCGGCTAGTCAGAGGTGAGGAGCGGCGCATTCCAGGTATCTGCCAGGTACATACCGGGTATTTGCTCGAATAAAGTGTGTCGGTGCAGTAGTTTGGCATAGGATTTGGATGTCAGGGTATCAATGTGCAACCCAAATGTTAAATGGGAGTTGAACTATATGCCCAGATATTTCAAACCAGTAACAGGGGCTATGATGGTTTTAGAGCTGGTTTTTATCTGAAGCTCTGTCATTGGTAGCTTTAGCAATTTAGCTCTGGTCCCAAATACCATTGTTACAGTCTTGTCAGTGTTTAAAATCAGTTTATTTTAAGAAATCCAGTTTCAAGTCTCAAAAAATCAGATTGAAGTATGTGTTCAAGGTCAGAGAGGCGAGGGCTGCGTGCATATAGGATAAGATCTAAGGCCTCTCACAATAACCCGTTAGGAATATTAATTCCTCATCTATCCGACATAAGTATAAAATATACTCTACCAAGACCCCTAATACAGAGTTACCCACCTTATACGGGAGCAGCTGCCAGACGAGTATAGTAAATGTATCTTATTTCTTTTGCCACTGGAGGGCAGCGTGGAGTTACACGGAGTGGCGCCCGTAAGGACGACGTGCCAGTTAGACGGAAGGAGAAGCGCACACACTTTTATGTGAAACGGATATATTTGGGGAGGGATTTAGTAGTCTGAGTAAGAAAATTAACCATTTAAATATGCACAGATTTAATCCCACTTTTGGAAATTAGGGATGTTGCCTAAAAGTTTGAGAATGCATAAAGTGCCACCCATGGGCTTTAATGAAGCAGCATTTGTGGGCTAAAGGGAACAGCATTCTGTATAAAGGTATTTTGGACTCGATATAAATAATTGATGCCAAAAACTAATATTAAGTAAATTGAGAATGGAAAAATCTTCAGCACAAACGTACAGAATGTGATATTCTGAGAGATCTTACAGATATTATCAAAAACCCACAATGAATATATAGAAAATGTCTGTATAGAACGAGTCAAACAAGAATATGCCAATAAAACGTTTAATTGGGAGATACAGGGGCAACAATTCAGGTCATTTAGCTGAAAGAAGAGAAGCCGGTCAGCCGGTAGAGCAGGTCAGCCGGTAGAGCAGGTCAGCCGGTCAGCCGGTAGAGCAGGTCAGCCAGTAGAGCAGGTCAGCCGGTAGAGCAGGTCAGCCGGTCAGCTCTGAGATCAGCATTACTTATATCTCCTAACCTTTGCCCCCTGCATGTAATGCGCAGAACAGCCTACACTGCATACACTGGCGACACACTTTATTCGAGCTCGGCTAGTCCCACGAATTCGGGTATACCCGGGTGTATTGAGGTTTGTGACTGTTTTCTGCCCGAGTGCATTGAGTTATTTTCCAGGCAGGGATTGAAGCATTTTATTCCCGCTGGCTGCAATACTGCACAGTAAATATATATATACTGCATTACAATTCATGAATTTATGCCATCTGGTAGACACGCGAAGCATTGCAGCCTATTAAATCCTAATCATTATCATTTAACAGATTAGCCGCCCATCAGCCAGGCATGAACCCAGGCTGGGAAGGCAAATGCAACGGGGCTTGTCAGAGGTGAGGAGCGGCGCATTCCAGGTATCTGCCAGGTACATACTGGGTATTTGCTCGAATAAAGTGTGTCGGTGCAGTATACTGTACATGAGATACTTAACCCTTTCTTTTCGCTCGACTCTAATCTGAATGATTTGCAAATTGGTTTGTAATTAGAGAGATATTTGTAGCAGAATCCCATGTATGTTCTTTTTACCTTTTTAGATACCGTTTTGTGTAATAAAAGATATGAGATCAGAGGGGCTTCCTGTTTGCACTCGTGTTTTGGCAGAAGTGTATATGTGACCCTATAAACCTTCTTCACACCCGGGCTTGGCAGCGTGACACTAGTGCAGCGATCTGGGGAAGAATCACTGAGCTGTTAGCAATAGATACAACGGATAGAAAAGACACTACACATAGGTTGGATTAAAGAGAGTATTTTATTAAAATAATGAATCTCTTTGCTGGGAGGGGCCTGCAGCACATTGCAGAGCGATATAGTAACACGCAGAGCAATGCATTGCAGGCCCCTCCGGCAGCAAAGGGGTGAAGACCCCTGCAGGGTGTATAAAGATCTCACTGATAATTCATGCACAAAGGGTAGTTTGTTGCTGTGATCCAGAGGAAGGCGAAACATAACCCCTGCTGTGCAATGGGGGAAAAAATTCCTTCCTGACCCCATTAAATGGCGATCGGATGGTCCCTGGATCACTGCGCAGTGAGATCAGATGGAGCAGCACAGATCAGCGTTGTTATACACAGGGGCACACTCGGTATATAGAGATGCGGGTGATGGGGCCCTTGTGCCCCTGTGTATAACTCACCTGCTCCCCCATCCCCCTGCATATCTATCCCATTCACCCCTTTTCCTCCCGCATACCTCGCAGGGCCGGCCGGCCATTAGGCGGTCGCCTAGCGCGCAGAGGTCCTAGGGGCGCATTAATAATCATTATTATTTTTTCCTCTTATTATTTTATTTATTTATCTTTTTTTTAAAATTATTATTCTTTTTTTTATCCAGTATTTTGGCGCCCTTTTATTTTTATTTTGCGTCGCGCTGGGGTGCGGTCGCACCCCCTGCAGCCCCGATAGCTACGCCACTGTTTATTTTATTATTTTATTTATCTTATTATTTTTTATACAACTGGGGCACAAATTTTAAGTTTCGCCTCGGGCGCATGAAACCCGTGCTCCGGCCCTGCTCCTTGTTCTCTCTCACTATCCCAATCTCAATATCCCTATCTCCCTCTAGTACCTGCCCCTCCCGCAGCCTTCCTGATCTTATCTGCCTCTCCTGCGGTCAAACCAACTTCTCAGGGCCCCTAGAAAACCCCCGTATCTACGCCCTGGCTCCTCTGCTACCTGCTCCTGGCTTCTTCTCCGCCTAAAAAAGGTGAAGCAGCAGATTTGTCCGCACCTCTCGTATTCTCCTACCTGCTCCCGGGGTCTTCTCCTCCACCTAAAAAAGGTGAAGCAGCAGATCCGGCCACACCTGTCGTATGCTCCTTGGTCATCGTACACCACGTTTGCGTCATCGGCCGCCTTGTAGCCCACCTCATTGTTCCACTTGACGCCCGCTTTGTCGTATGCCTCGTCGTCCGCCTCGTAGCCCGCCTCGTCGTCTGGTGGCACAAAGGGCACCACCTTCGTGCGTTGCCTGATCTGCAGGAGACATGAAGTGTTTGTAACCAGGGACAGTGATACTCTGTATCGCAAGAGCTCCTGTGCCACTTATACCCCATCCCCAATAACACGTTATTCCGCCCTCCACAGGGCAAATACCCGTTATATCCACCTCACCAGGCCCAGTACCCGTTATACCCACCTCACCAGGCCCAGTACCCATTATATACCCCTCCCCAGAAGGTCATGTTTCTATTTATCAAAAATACATTGAGTTACCTCTGGTTTTCAGGCATGTCCTGGGGGAGTTATCACAGAGACACAGAAACGTCGCTGAGTTTGGGTTAGTAACTCCCTTAACCTCTCAGCAGTTGAATTCCCCATTAGGCGCTTAGCACGTTAAAAACAAGCGTTGCTATTTCTCTGCATGAAGTTGCAGGTAATTGGAAGAGTTACACAGTGACGGCTATTTCATCACTCACCTTCTTCCCCCGAAACGGTCTTTTCTGTCTTATTTCCGGCTTCACATCGGATATCCATATCCATTCTTGGCCTCTGATCTGTATGCAGGACAATGCTTTAAGACAGGGTTGCACAACCTTTTCCCCCTGCTCCCCCCTCCACCTTCCCCACCTTGTCCCCAACGTTCTGATGTAACGACGTCATGTGATATCACGTTGCTATGGCAATGCCACATCATGTGACGCCACGTTGCTGTCGCCAGAAGCCGCCGGAGACAAGGAAAGGGAACTTACAGAGGCCTTGCGCGCGATCTCCGGCATTTAATTTAAATGCTGTGGGGAAGAGCGAGGGGCCTCTGTAAGCGCCGAGCCCCTCCTCCCAAGAAAATGTCGTGCCCCTCGATTTGCGCACCCCTGCTTTAAGAGATATTCTGGGACCCTCCAACTCCTCCAACCCTTCCTCATATTGACTGACCTTGCAGTGCTCTGCACTGACTTGCACTGACCTGCTATGGTGCCTCTCAAAATACCATGCTAACTCATTTTGAACATACATGTGTCCTTTCTACATGTTACTCAGCTTGTATGGGCCACAGACAGCTTTCCCGGGGTCCAGGACTAGTTTCCACCTGGGACACTCACCCATGGGTCGGCGACCTTGCGAGAACCCACCCCCCCCAACTTGTTTTCTCTTGCACTGCCATAGACAACAACATTTCGGCCTGCTGGCCTTTCTCAGGTAAAGTGGCTAAACCCACTAAATCCAGCAAAGAAAGGCCAGCAGCCGAAACATTGTAGTCTGTGGCACAATAAATTATCTTTTTTTATTCAAATCCGTGTGCCCTTTCCCATCAATCTTATTGTATCCATTGGACGAAATGCCGGTCTTCCCTGAGACGAAGGGGCACCGGTAAAAGTATCACTACTTATTGTTTTTTTTTTGGTGTGCAGCAAATCCCCATCATTTTTGCGTTCTCTTGCTCGGCCCCAATCTGACACACCACCTTGCTCTCTCACCCCCCTCTTAGACTCCCCCGTCACCCTTTCCTTCCCCAAAGGTTGTCCTTTAATCAGATCTTACCCAAATTGTCTCCATCTCCCTTGGAAATGTTCTGTCTTTAAGCTGTGCGGTTCCTCTTGATCCGAACTTTCTTAGCTGACCCCTTTAGGTTTCGGCTCCGAGGGTCTAAAAAATAAGCAACTCCGAAAAGATGTGAAAAATGCGCACGGGTCCTAATGGGGCACTGAGGGGGAGACTTAAATACTAGTAAATATAATCTACTGTGCTAACAAATATAATCTATTAACTAACAAATATAACTTATTAAACTAAGAAATATAATTTATTAAACTAACAAATATAACTTATTAAACTAACAAATATAACTTATTAAACTGAGAAATAATATTTATTAAACTAA
Organism: Ascaphus truei; assembly: GCF_040206685.1. Classification (NCBI taxonomy): domain Eukaryota; kingdom Metazoa; phylum Chordata; class Amphibia; order Anura; family Ascaphidae; genus Ascaphus; species Ascaphus truei. The sequence goes on along the minus strand of NW_027456661.1, from coordinate 77,331 downwards.
GAAATATAACTTATTAAACTAAGAAATATAACTTATTAAACTAAGAAATATAATTTATTAAACTAAGAAATATAACTTATTAAACTAAGAAATATAATTTATTAAACTAAGAAATATAACTTATTAAACTAAGAAATATAACTTATTAAACTTAGAAATATAATCTATTAAACTAAATAAATATCTATTAAACTAAATAAATATTCAACTAAATAAATATAATCTATTTAAAAACAATACAATAAAATGCTGGAGAAATGATACGTCAACCAAGTCACAGATGTGATGCCAATGAGGGTTGAACTCCTTGCAGATCCACCGTCAGCTGGTTGTGGCAGAAAGTGGTGACATACAGTAGAACAGTGGTGGTGGTAGAACAGAAGAGTGGTTGAGCTGTAACCATGGCAGTCAGGTCAGAAATCAACACAATATTTTTTGAAATTTAGAATGAGAATGTTCTGTATGTCACATTCTGGGCTCAGACTCTGAGCCCTGTCACATGTTAGCAGCTTGTGATAATAGAAAGTATCCATATACTGGGATGTGATAAGAAACATGAAGGTCATTTTATACTGGGTCCCATAACCTGCTATATATACAGGCATACACCGGTTTAAGGACACTCACTTTAAGTACACTCGCGAGTAAGTACATATCGCTAAATAGGAAAACGGCAGCTTACGCATGCGCCTGTCAGCACGTCCTGAACAGCAATACTGGCTCCCTACCTGTATCGAAGCTGTGCGCAAGGGGGGAAACTATAGAGCATGTTAGCAGCTTGTGATAATAGAAAGTATCCATATACTGGGATGTGATAAGAAACATGAAGGTCATTTTATACTGGTCCCATAACCTGCTTTATATGAAGTATCATTTTACACTAATTAGTAGAGATGTTACATTTTGAAAAATAGCACTTCTGGCGACATTGTTCATTTTCTCTACAAATGATAAATGAAAAAGTTGGATAAAACGTTATATGTGTGTGTGCGCGCGCAATATATATATATAGAGGTATCAGTACCGTTATGCATTTTGGGATGCAAGAATAAAAAGGCGACTTACAAATTAAATGGAGATATATTGGGGGAATACTTGATGGAGAAGGATTTAGGAGTGCTTGTAGACAGCAGGCTTAGCAATAGTGCCCAATGTCATGCAGTAGCTGCAAAGGCAAACAAGATCTTATCTTGCATCAAACGGGCAATTGATGGAAGGGAAGTAGACATAATTATGCCCCTTTACAAAGCATTAGTAAGACCACACCTTGAATATGGAGTACAATTTTGGGCACCAATCCTAAGAAAAGACATTTTGGAACTAGAGAGAGTGCAGAGAAGAGCCACCAAATTAATAAAGGGGATGGACATTCTAACTTATGAGGAGAGGCTAGCTATATTGGATTTATTTACATTAGAAAAGAGGCGTCTAAGAGGGGATATGATAACTATATACAAATATATTCAGGGACAATACAAGGAGCTTTCAAAAGAACTATTCATCCCACGGGCAGTACAAAGGACTCGGGGCCATCCCTTAAGGTTGGAGGAAAGGAAATTTCACCAGCAACAAAGGAAAGGGTTCTTTACAGTAAGGGCAGTTAAAATGTGGAACTCATTACCCATGGAGACTGTGATGGCAGATACAATAGATTTGTTCAAAAAAAGGTTGGACATCTTTTTAGATGGGACAGGTATACAGGGATATACCAAATAAGTATATATGGGAAGGATGTTGATCCAGGGATTAATCCGATTGCCAATTCTTGGAGTCAGGAAGGAATTAATTTTTCCCCTTAATGGGGTTTTTTGTTTGCCTTCCTCTGGATCAATAAGTAAGTATAGATATTGATATAAAGTATCTGTTGTCTGAATTTAGCATAGGTTGAACTTGATGGACGTACGTCTTTTTTCAACCTCATCTACTATGTAACTATGTATGTAATGGTGCAGCGCCTCCATCTCTGAGCCCCAGGAATACGGGTGGAATCCTTCCAGAGAGTCCCCCCCCCCCCCTCGGGGATGAGAGATTCCAGTCTCACACTGTATATCTTCAAAAGCAGCCGCAGCTCTTTATTCACAGCAGCAGAATAGCAGCAACAAGACTGTCAATCAGGTACAGGGTGTCTTCCTCCACACAGGACTGCTCTCCCTCAGGATGGTCTCTGTGTCCCTGCCACCACCCCAGGTCAAGGGCACCCAGGGTGGGGCTAGCTCTTCCCTCGCCCCCTAAACAGGGTGAGAGGAATTGGTCCACCTCCCTAACTAAGGTTGCATCAGCTCTACTCAGAGGCTGATGGCTCCCCTTCTCCAACGGCCAATTGATATAGGCTCTCTCTGTCACCCTGGGCCAGCCAGGTGACAGACTCAGCAGACTCTAACTCTGGACTGAACTCTTAACTCTGACACACACTTCTACTAAATAGGAAGTGCACTGCTCTTTATGATATTGGCAGGCACTGCCCCTGTGTCTCTGCCTACCACACAGGGTCAGGTACCAATTTCAGGAATGTCCCGTTATTAGCGTAAACACAACAGAGTTCAATGGATCTAGCATTAAGACTGTAAGCTCTGCAGGCCAGGGATTTCCTTTCCTATTGTCTGATTTTGTTTGTTGCACTTATTGTACTATAATTCTCTGTACTGTATTGCCTCTCTTATAAAGCGCTATATAAATAAATATTTACATACATAATATATCTTAATGCATCTTAAGACACCTTAGAGTTCCCTCTATAAGACACTTTATGGTCCACTCAAGTGAATAGTCTGTAAGTAGGGTGACCATTCGTCCCGGTTTTGCCGGGACAGTCCCGTTTTTTCCTGCCCTGTCCCGATTTTAGCTCCGTCCCGTTTATGTCCCGGTTTTTGTCCCTGGTCCCGGTATTGCGGGGCAGCGGCGGTGAGGAGAATGCTGCGGCCGGTAAGTATTTTCTATGTGTGTGTGTGTGAATGCTGCCGGGGAGACTGAATGAAGGAGAATGCCGGGGGCGGGACTTAGAATGACGGCCGGCCCGCATGGGATTGGATGAATGATGATGCCGGGGGCGGGACTTAGAATGCCGGCCGGCCCGCAGGGGATTGGTTGCAGGCAGGTCAGAGGAAGCCGGGGGCGGGACTTCCGCTTTGTGCAGAGCACACGTGTCTTCCCGCTCCCGGCTCCTCTGTTCGCGGTGAGTGTCCCCTTTCTGTCCCGGGTCCCAGCCAGGGGGGGTAATAGGAGGTGGTAGCGGGGGTGTGCCTACCTTTGTACCACCTTGTACCTTTGCCCCCCAGCGCTCCCACCATTGCCCCCCCGGCGCTCCCATCATTGCCCCATAGGCGCTCCCACCTTTGCCTCCCGGCGCTCCCACCTTTGCCCCCCGGCGCTCCCACCTTTGCCCTATCGGCGCTCCCACCTTTGCCCCCTGGCGCTCCCACCTTTGCCCCCCCCCCCCGGCGCTCACAGCTTTGCCCCCCATGCGCTCCCACCTTTGCCCCCCCGGCGCTCACAGATTTGTCCCCCCGGCGCTCACAGCTTTGCCCCCCCGGCGCATCCACCTTTGCCCCCCCGGCGCTCACAGCTTTGTCCCCCGTCGCTCACAGCTTTGCCCCCCGGCGCTCACTTCCCCCCGTCCCCTTGGTGTGGGAGATGGGCTCGCGGGCTGGCAGTGGTTGCTGCGCGGTCGCAGGCGGTGCAGGGGGAGGCGGGGTGTATCTCTGTGTGTGTGTATCAGTGTGTGTGTGTATCAGTGTGTGTGTGTGTGTGTGTGTGTGTGTGTGTGTGTGTGTGTGTGTGTGTATCAGTGGGTGTGTGTGTGTGTGTGTATTAGTTGGTGGGTGGGTGTGTGTATCAGTGGGTGTGTGGGTGTGTGTATCAGTGTGTGTGTGTGTGTGTGTGTATCAGTGTGTGTGTGTGTATGTGTATCAGTGTGTTTGTGTATGTGTATCAGTGTGTGTGTGTGTGTGTGTGTGTGTGTGTGTGTATCAGTGGGTGAGTGTGTGTATCAGTGGGTGTGTGTGTGTGTGTGTGTCAGTGTGTGTGTGTGTATCAGTGGGTGTGTGGGTGTGTCAGTGGGTGTGTGTGTGTGTCAGTGTATGTGTGTGTATCAGTGGGTGTGTGTATCAGTGGGTGGGTGTATCAGTGGGTGTGTGTATCAGTGGGTGTGTGGGTGTATCAGTGGGGTGTGTGTGTTTCAGTGGGGGTGGGGGGGGTGTATCAGTGGGGGTGTGGGGGTGTATCAGTGGGGGTGTGTGTGTGTGTGTATCAGTGGGGGGGGTGTATCAATGGGGGGGGGTGTGTGTATCAGTGGGGGGGTGTGTGTATCAGTGGGGGTGTGTGTATCAGTGGGGGTGTGTGTATCAGTGGGGGTGTGTGTATCAGTGCGGGTGTGTGTGTGTGTATCAGTGGGGGTGGGGGTGTATCAGTGTGTGTGTGTATCAGTGTGTGTGTGTATCAGTGGGGGGTGTGTGTGTCAGTGGGTGGGTGTCTCTCACTCCCTGTCTCCCTGTCTCCCCCACCCTGTCTCCCTCCCTCCCTGTCTCACCCTGTCTCACCCTGTCTCCCTCCCACCCTGTCTCACCCTGTCTCCCTCCCTCCCACCCTCTCACCCTGTCTCCCTCCCTCCCACCCTGTCTCCCTCCCACCCTGTCTCCCTCACTCCCACCCTGTCTCCCTCACTCCCACCCTGTCTCCCTCCCTCCCACCCTGTCAATGTCTCCCTCCCTCCCACCCTGTCTCCCTCTCTCCCACCCTGTCTCCCACCCTGTCTCCCTCCCTCCCACCCTGTCTCCCTCTCTCCCACCCTGTCTCCCACCCTGTCTCCCTCCCTCCCACCCTGTCTTCCTCCCTCCCACCCTGTCTTCTTCCCTCCCACCCTCCTACCCTGTCTTCCTCCCTCCCACCCTCCCACCCTGTCTTCCTCCCTCCCACCCTCCCACCCTGTCTTCCTCCCTCCCACCCTCCCACCCTGTCTTCCTCCCTCCCACCCTCCCACCCTCCCTTCCTCCCTCCCACCCTGTCTTCCTCCCTCCCACCCTCCCACCCTGTCTCCCTCCCACCCTCCCACCCTGTCTTCCTCCCACCCTGTCTTCCTCCCACCCTGTCTTCCTCCCTCCCACCCTGTCTTCCTCCCTCCCACCCTGTCTCATGTCTCACCCTCCCTCCCACCCTGTCTCTCCCTCCCTGCCACCCTGTCTCACCCTGTCTCCCTCCCTCCCACCCTGTCTTCCTCCCTCCCACCCTGTCTTCCTCCCTCCCACTCTGTCTTCCTCCCTCCCACCCTGTCTTCCTCCCACCCTCCCACCCTGTCTTCCTCCCACCCTCCCACCCTGTCTTCCTCCCACCCTGTCTTCCTCCCACCCTGTCTTCCTCCCACCCTGTCTTCCTCCCTCCCACCCTCCCACCCTGTCTTCCTCCCTCCCACCCTCCCACCCTGTCTTCCTCCCTCCCACCCTCCCACCCTGTCTTCCTCCCTCCCACCCTCCCACCCTGTCTTCCTCCCTCCCACCCTCCCACCCTGTCTTCCTCCCTCCCACCCTCCCACCCTGTCTTCCTCCCTCCCACCCTCCCACCCTGTCTTCCTCCCTCCCACCCTGTCTTCCTCCCTCCCACCCTGTATTCCTCCCTCCCACCCTGTATTCCTCCCTCCCACCCTGTCTCACCCTCCCTCCCTCCCTCCCACCCTGTCTCTCCCTCCCTGCCACCCTGTCTCACCCTGTCTCCCTCCCTCCCACCCTGTCTCCCTCCCTCCCACCCTGTCTCCCTCCCTCCCACCCTGTCTCCCTCCCTCCCACCCTGTCTTCCTCTCTCCCACCCTGTCTTCCTCCCTCCCACCCTCCCACCCTGTCTTCCTCCCTCCCACCCTCCCACCCTGTCTTCCTCCCTCCCACCCTCCCACCCTGTCTTCCTCCCTCCCACCCTCCCACCCTGTCTTCCTCCCTCCCACCCTCCCACCCTGTCTTCCTCCCTCCCACCCTCCCACCCTGTCTTCCTCCCTCCCACCCTCCCACCCTGTCTTCCTCCCTCCCACCCTGTCTTCCTCCCTCCCACCCTGTATTCCTCCCTCCCACCCTGTATTCCTCCCTCCCACCCTGTCTCACCCTCCCTCCCTCCCTCCCACCCTGTCTCTCCCTCCCTGCCACCCTGTCTCACCCTGTCTCCCTCCCTCCCACCCTGTCTCCCTCCCTCCCACCCTGTCTCCCTCCCTCCCACCCTGTCTCCCTCCCTCCCACCCTGTCTCCCTCCCTCCCACCCTGTCTTCCTCTCTCCCACCCTGTCTTCCTCCCTCCCACCCTCCCACCCTGTCTTCCTCCCTCCCACCCTCCCACCCTGTCTTCCTCCCTCCCACCCTCCCACCCTGTCTTCCTCCCTCCCACCCTCCCACCCTGTCTTCCTCCCTCCCACCCTCCCACCCTGTCTTCCTCCCTCCCACCCTCCCACCCTGTCTTCCTCCCTCCCACCCTCCCACCCTGTCTTCCTCCCTCCCACCCTCCCACCCTGTCTTCCAACCCTGTCTTCCCTCCCACCTTGTCTTCCAACCCTGTCTTCCCTCCCACCCTGTCTTCCAACCCTGTCTTCCTCCCTCCCACCCTGTCTTCCAACCCTGTCTTCCTCCCTCCCACCCTGTCTTCCAACCCTGTCTTCCTCCCTCCCACCCTGTCTTCCTCCCTCCCACCCTGTCTCCCTCCCTCCCACCCTGTATCACCCTCCCACCCTGTCTCACCCTCCCTCCCACCCTGTCTCACCCTGTCTCCCTCCCTCCCACCCTGTCTCCCTCCCTCCCACCCTGTCTCCCTCCCTCCCACCCTGTCTCCCTCCATCCCACCCTGTCTCACCCTGTCTCCCTCCCTCCCATCCTATCTCACCCTGTCTCCCTCCCACCCTGTCTCACCCCCTCCCACCCTGTCTCACCCCCTCCCACCCTGTCTCACCCTGTCTCACCCCCTCCCACCCTGTCTCACCCTGTCTCCCTCCCTCCCACCCTGTCTCACCCTGTCTCCCTCCCTCCCTCCCACCCTGTCTCCCTCCCTCCCACCCTGTCTCCCTCCCTCCCTCCCACCCTGTCTCCCTCCCTCCCTCCCACCCTGTCTCCCTCTCTCCCTCCCACCCTGTCTCCCTCTCTCCCTCCCACCCTGTCTCCCTCTGTCTCCCTCCCACCCTGTCTCCCAAATGTCTCACCCTGTCTCCCACCCACCCTGTCTCCCTCCCTCCCACCCTGTCTCCCTCTCTCCCACCCTGTCTCCCTCTCTCCCACCCTGTCTCCCTCTGTCTCCCTCCCACTCTGTCTCCCAAATGTCTCACCCTTTCTCCCTCCCACCCTGTCTCCCTCCCACCCTGTCTCACTGTTAGGCCGGTGCTGCCCGCAGAACAGACCCGTCCCCTGAGCTGAAGGGGGAAGTGGTAATACACGCACCCGCAGCAAAGGGAGCGTGTCCGGAGTGTGGTATAAAGTGTTGCCAGGCCAGGTGTAGTAAGGTAGACAATACTTGCCGGTACCGGTTGTAGAGATAGAGTGATGAATGCTTTGCCGAGGTCAGGGAGAGAAGAGTGGAGATAGGTCGTAGTCCAAGCCGTGTTCAAGGGGTTACCAGAGTGAGCGTTGTCCAAGGAGTGCCGAGATCGATAGCCAGAGGGGGTAGTCGTACAAGCCGCGTCAGAACCTGTGAAAACACTGAGAGAATCCAGAAGTACTTCCATACAGAGACTATGTCGAGCAAAGACTGAGAGCAGAGAGGAGCTAGATAAAGCAGGAAGGTCCAATTAGGAACGGAGGCGGGACAGGAAGAGCTACAGGGAGACACTGCAGATTGGTGCAGGCATAACAGGCCAGGTGAGTCTTGTTGGTAACCTGAGTATGCTCGTGCAGTGTGCGGGGGCGGAGCCTGAGGTCCGGGGGAAGGGAAGAAGAGTGTGCAAACGGAGCGTGCTCCGTAACTCATGTACGCGCGTGAACCGAGCCAGTGGATGGTGCAGGTGTGCGTGCAGGAGGGCGTGGACGCGCGCGGCGCTGTACAGAGGAATCGCCGAGGGGAGTGATCCCGCGACGGCGGCAGGGGTGGGGAGCTGTGGAGGCCGGTGAGGCAGGATTGTTTTGTGTGTCCAGGGGCTCCCTGCTGGGAGGGAGTGCTCTGTGTGAGGAGCGTGGAGAACGCCGATTCCTGACAGTACCCCCCTCTTCAGGAACGGCCTCAGGACGGTCCAAGAATGGTTTCTCTGGAAACTTTTTCCTGAAGGACTTAAGAAGAGCCGGGGCATGAATGCCCTTTGAAGGAACCCAGGATCTCTCTTCAGGGCCAAAGCCCTTCCACTGCACCAAGAACTGGAGCTGACCCCTGGATAGTCGAGAATCCAAAAGAGAGTGAACCTCGTATTCCTCGTGTGACAGAGTGAAGTCAACTCCTATCAGTTATGCCTGGGAGACATATGTCTGAGTGCTTCACCCAGCACTCATAAGGGTTAACTCAGGTGGAAGTTAGGAAATCAGAACTCTTTAGCTGACACCTGAGAGCCAGCAAGGTTAGATAAAGGATCATGTGACTGGCAGTAGCTGCCAGAGAGAGAGAGAGAGAGAGAGAGAGAAGCACACTGCTGCGTGAGCCTTTAGCCAGAGGGATTTCACCAAAGACTACTTCAACTAAAGTAAGGATTATTCATTTGTTTACTGACTGCTTAAAGCACCCTTATGGTTTGGTTCTGGTTTAGCCAGCCAGCCTGCTAGATAGGTCTGCTGTGTTATTAGTCAGTTTTTCTCCCAAAGTGGAGCAGGATTAATTTTGTTAAAGGGACAGTGTACCCGCATGTTATGTTACTGTGGAGAAATAAAGCCACTGAACGTTTTTATTTTATTTATCCTGAAACTATACGTGTGGACTGTTCCCTGACCTCGGCTACAGGCCTTCCTGCCACAGGTGGTGTCAGAAGTGGGACGTCGGACGGCCCCTGTATCTGAAGGGCCACAAAAAAAAAAAAAATGGAGAATTTTTTTCTCAGTTCCTTTTGCTCCAGGTAGCAGAGAAGCAAGCAGAGCGACAAGCCCAGCAAGATGAGCGACAAGCCCAGCAAGCTGAGCGACAAGCCCAGCAATATGAGCAACAGGCCCGGCGAGAGGAAAAGCTACTCCAACTGCTGGTCGAAGGCCCAACCCCAGGCAGACCAGGGATTCCAAATAACCCACCGGTGATGCTGCCTAAAATGAAGCCAAACGAAGACCCAGAGGCATTTCTCCTCACTTTTGAAAGGGTAGCCACGGCCCACGGCTGGTCAGTTGATCGCTGGGTAACGACTCTGGCTCCACTCCTCATAGGGGAAGCTCAGGCCTACCAGGCTCTTCCAGCGGACGAGGCCATGGACTACCAGAAACTAAAGGCTGCTATTCTGGATCGCCTAGGCCTCACGCCAGAGACCTACCGACAGCGGTTCCTGACAGTCAAATATACAAACCGAGACAGACCCCGGGTCGTAGCCCACCGCTTAGTAGACTTATGGACCAGGTGGATACAACCGGGAAAACATGACAAGGCAGAGATCCTTGAACAGTTTGTGCTCGAGCAGTTCATACAGATACTGCCCCCCTCCTCCCGCTCCTGGGTAAAAAGACACGCTGCATTTTCCCTGGATTCAGCGGTCCGCTTGGTGGAAAACTTCCTGGGCGACGACACCTAAAAAAATGCTACAACTTTGATATATTAAAATATGTAGAAAAATAAAAAATTGTGTTTTGTGGTGTAAAAGAGTATAAAAATATATACTGGCCCTTTTGATGATTTTTGGTTGCTGCTTGACCTTGAAGAAGGGAACCCCGTGTCCTTCTTAACGTGGCAATGGGAGTGTGAAGACGGTCAGCGCAAAACTCATGGACCTCACGATGTTGATGGAACAGGATGAAGTTGAATAAAAATGGAATAAAACACAGTATTAGTGTCACATATGTGGGGGATGGGGGGGAATGGAGGAAGGGGTGATGGTGGAATTCCACTAAATAAACAATAAATGAAACATAAACATATAGTTTCAGTGACTCACACGGGCTTGTGTGAGACTTTGCCCTCAACGCAGACTGTAGTGGGTAAATGCAGACTCCTATGGTGGAGTCCCAATAAACATAAAACTCACACGGCCTAATGTGAGTTCTTGCCCTCAGAGGGTGATGTCAGCCTGTATAGGTGGTGTGAAGTCGTCTCAGCAAAATATCCCCCAATAGGTATAGTGTGTGAGTGTCTCCTCTCCCCGTTGCCCAAAAGACCAAGAAAATGTGTGCAAACCAGGGTTAGCAATATAACAGGTCTTTATTTGGTAACAGTTTGAGACATGAGCATAAACAAGCATACACGTTGAAAAAGCATATAACAATATAAATATAGCAAGGTGAATAAACAAAAAAACAAAAAGCACACTCACACTGAATTGTAACTTCTTTTGCCCAGCGTCGGCCGCGTGGTTTGATCCCGCAAGATCTCCTCCTCCGTTGTTGCTCTCACTGGCGCGTCCGGCAGTGGAACCGGAAGAGAGGATCTATACCGGATGTCCTGCGGTCGGCTGGGTCCCTCTCTCAATGAGCTCCGGCAGGGAACAACGCGTTTCGCAGTAAGCTTCGTCAGGTTCCTGCCGGATGCTCATTGTGTGCAGTCTATATAGGCGCCCCGATTTAATTAATTCGTAAAACACCTGGCTTTCATTAAAAGTTGTCCACTTCCAATAGACTAATGTAATGTCAATGTAAATCGAACCGATCATAGCCCTTGGATACAGGGACAATATACTTGTTATTGTAAAAATTTCTCTAGTGTCAATATATTAAAATCAAACATTGTTTTAATAAATATTTTAAAATGTTTAAAAAACGTTTTAAAAAACAAACATCAATTCGCAGTGTGAAACATTATATTGTGGTGAGTATCATCAATAATCTTAAGCCTATGGACCTTTGCGGGCTCACACAGCCTGTTATAGTGGTTCTATGCCAGAGAGCTGTATCACTTAAACCATTATGCTGTCAGTGAACTTTTCTCCATTTGTTGTACAATGGTGCCATCATGTGGCTGAGTTTGGAAACTACATAGACATAGTTCTTCTCTCATGGTGACTCATGTTAGTAACAGAATGCTATTGGGATGTGGGCAGTGTAATAACCCAAATATATTAGAGATCTAAAAAATATTACAGATTTTTAGGGAACTTGAACATTAATAGCTGTTTGGACAAAAATAGATTAAACTTCAATACAGTTTGTAAAGGTGATCTTGTACAATGGTGCCATAATTTGGCTTAGTTTGGAAATTACAAAGACATAGTTATTCCCTAATGGTGACTAATGTTAGTAACAGGATGCTGTAGGACTGTGGGCACTGTAGCCACCCAAATTTATACACATTTAGACAAATATAAAACAATTCTAAAATAACTAGAAAAACTAAAAAATATAGATTTTAGGGAACTCGAACATTAATAACTAGTTGGACAAAAATAGATATTATTTCAATACAATTTATAAAAATGATATTGTTCATTAGTTGCCACGGTGGTATGCGTCAATTTGGTCTTCAAGGACTGGTTCGTGGTGGATTCATATTTAAGACGTGAACTCCTATTCAAAATTGTAGGGGAAAAAATGGGATTTGGGGATTGAAAACGGATCAGTGTGTGTTTAAAGGAAGGCTGCAATGTCTATCTCTACATTGAGGCCTATGGGGGCCAAGCTTTTCAATTTATAAATCCAAAAAGTTTCTTTTCTTGATAAAGTTGTCAGTCTGTCTCCACCCCTCCAATGTGGGGGGACTACCTCAATGCCCCTAAATTCAAGGCCAGATGGATCTCCTTGGTGGTGTAGTGCAAAATGTTTTGATACACTATGTGTCATAAGTTTCCGCCTAATGTTCCCTAGGTGCTCCAGAATGCGTACCCGTAATGGTCGGCTGGTACGCCCTACATACTGGAGTCCACAGGGGCAATTTAGTAGATAGACTACGAATTCAGATTTACAGTTGATGAAATTTGAAATTTTGAACTGTTCTCCTGTTGCTTTAGAGCTAAACTGAATTTTCTCTTTTGTTCCCTGTTTGCAGGCTTTACAGGTGTTACATCTGTGGAAACCTTTTACTTTCTGTAACCAATTTAAGTCCTGGCCTGTTGTCCTACTTTCTGGCCGGAAGAGGCTTGGTGCTAACCTCCTTTTAATATTATCCGCCCTCTTATAGATAACCTTGGGTTTCTCTGGGAGGTATTCTTTCAAGGTGGGGTCTCCCTGTAGCAGATGCCAGTGTTTATTCAGGATCTTTTGTATGCTCCCTGCATCTTGGCTATATTGTGTTAGGAAAGCAATATTAAACTCCTCTCTAGGTTTTGGTGGATTGGTTTTTAAAATGTCGCTGCGTTTAAGCTTCCCTACTTCTATTATTGCTGTATCCATTTTTTCATTATCATAATTCTTTGCAATGAATCGGTTCTTCAGAATATTGGATTGTTCCCTATAAACATGATCATCGCTACAGTTTCTCCTGATTCTGCGAAACTGTCCTGGGGGTATGTTTTTCAGCCATTTCTTATGGTGGCAGCTAGTGTTAAGCAGGTAATTATTGCAGTCAACTGTTTTGAAGAAAGTTTTAGTCTTCAGTCTATTATCTTCTATGTAAATTGTTAGATCTAAAAAGTCTACCGAATTATTCCCTATGCATGTTGTGAAAGCTAGGTTCCTCTCATTATTGTTAATGTAATTCAGAAAGTGATTTAAGGTTTCATTGTTGCCTCTCCAGATAAAAAACACATCATCGATGTATCTCCGCCATAGCACAAGATCCGCACTGAATTCATGTTCCGACCAGATGGTATCGGTCTCCCAACTGTCCATGAACAAGTTGGCATAACTCGGTGCGAATTTTGTACCCATGGCTGTTCCGCACTTTTGTAAAAAATATGTTCCATCAAAATTAAAAAGGTTGTGTTTAAGAATAAAATTAATACTTTCTAAAATAAAGCGTCTTTGTTCTATGTGAACGGTGGCATCATTTATTAGCGTCCGTTCGATGGCTTTAATTCCATCATCATGTTTTATGGACGTGTATAATGAAGTCACATCGCAGGTGCACATTTTATAGCCTTCTTGCCAATCTATCTGTTCTAATATATTTAGAATTTGCGTGGTGTCTCTGAGATAGGACCGCATCTCCGCAACGTATGGCTGCAGAAATAGATCTATGTACTCCGACAGTCGAGACGTGAGCGAGCCTATCCCAGAGATAATGGGTCTACCTGGTGGTGCTTTAATGTCCTTATGGATTTTGGGCAGAAAATAGAATATTGGCATAACCGGGAATTTCACATTTAGATAATCATATTCTTTTTCATTCAGGACTCCTGTTGAGCTGCCCCTGTCTAGCAGAGTTTGGAATTCTACACAGAATTCTCTGTGGGGATTAGTCTTCAGACGTGCATAGGTGATGTCATCCGACAGTATCCTCTCTGCTTCACCCTTGTAGTATTCCGTGTCCATAATGACTACCCCCCCCCCCCCCCTTTATCTGCTTGTTTGAATGTAATAGCCTTTTCTTTCTCTAAGTTTTGCAATGCGATTTTTTCTTTCAAGGTTAGATTGTTCTTAGTTATCTTAGTAGCACCAGAGGTTAGTCTATCAAAGTCCTCCTGGATTTTCTGATGGAAGACTTCTAAGTTATGGCCTTTCGCCCAGCTTGGATAGAATTTGGATTTATTTTTTAGGTTTGAATGCTTGAACTCATCCATCTCTATATTCGCGTTAGCATTATTGTTCACTACCTCCCTTGTTTGTGCATCTTTTGAAATAAAGAATTTTTTAAGGGTTAACTGTCTAATGTATTTGTGCGCGTCTATATACAGATTGAAACTGTTCGCCTTGGCAACTGGTGCGAAGTTCAGCCCCTTTTTTATTAGGTTACATTCATCTACATTTAATTCTTTTTTGCTCAGATTAAATATATTGTTCAAATCGCTGCTCTTTTTCTGTGTCCTTCTTCCTCCCCGCTTTCCTCGTGGGGCCTTTTTCTGAGTTTTGTGTTTGGGGTTTCTTTTTCTTTCTGGTTTTCTGACACTAGGAAGCGATTCTGAGTAACTAGGGGTGGTGCTTTGAGTGATTGGGCCTGTTCTAAAAAATGCCCTGCGTGTGGTCGGGGTGATCTTTGCTCTCTCACATGACTCTGTTCTCTATCCTGTCTTTCTCTATATGTGGTCCTCTGTTCCCTATGGGGGGATTTGTGTTCTCTTCCTTGGCTATGTTCCCTATGATGTTTACGGGGTGACCGGTAGTGTCTCCTTTGACTCTCTTCTCTCTCATAACGTCTCTCTCTATATTCCCGATTTGACCCATGATATTTATAAGGTGATCTACGATCCCTATCCCTGCTACGTTCTCTCTCATACCTGTTATCTCTACGTTCTAGTGGTGATCTAGCTCTGTAGTTGTATGCGGGTGGCTTGGCTCTATGATGGCTTTCCTGATAATCTTTGGAATAGTACTTGTGTCTCTGCCAGTTTTCCTCCCGGTCTCTATCTTGTTTATTTGCCTCTTCCCTTTTGTGACTGACTGCGTCCTCGGTACTGTGAGTTTTTATTTCTTTATTCTCTCCAGGAGTTTCTAGATCACCAACTTCCCGCCCTCTTGGTGGTATGTGTCTAGCCTCTGTATTGAATGATACATTTTTAGTGTTATCAAATTTGGAATAGGTCCTATGTTTGTCTATTTTGGTTGGATAGCTCGATATGTTGGTTCTTAAAGTTTTGTTGCTATCTTCTCTACTCCTATATTCAAACATTTTCCTATCCTTTGGGGTGGTAGGTGGGACTAGTGTGACCCTTTGCCATTTGGGGTTGGACCCTACTAAGTAGTCTTCCTCATCTCGTCTAAATTTCTTATTTTTAGACTCTATCAGATTTCTTTCTATAGCATCTATTTCATCAGCTAGTTTTTGGTCTCTATTTAGGAAGGTGGGGTTGTCTGTGGAGATTTCTAATCTCTTCTGAATTAAAGTAACTTCTCGATCAATTTCTATCAAGATCTTTGTATGATGTTTAATGATTAGTTTCATTAGACTGAATGAACACGCATCCATAGTTTCTTTCCATTGGACATTATATTCTATGTCTGCTAATTCAAAGGAGGATTTTTTATCAAATCGTAAACCCCTAGGTATACGTTTGATGTCTAAGTATTTCTCTAAATAGACTTTATCCCAGACCTTTTTGGTCTCTTTCTTAAGTAAATTCTCAAGTTTGTCAAACTCGTTATTTATTGTTTCTACATCTCCCATCTCCGCTGACTCAATTTCTCTCATTTTGTTCTATATGTTGTTACTTCTGAAAATTCTTTTTGTAAAAACACTCTCTTTAATTTCGACTGGGTTTTCCATCTCTATGGTTTCTTCTTCCATATTAGGAGCTTTTTGGGGTGCTGCCACCAGGATGGGATTAGAAAAGGCTCAGTGGTTGTTTGAACTGGGGCGCTCCCTGGAATGTGTGGATAAAACATGCTACAACACCTTTGATATATTAAAATATGTAGAAAAATAAAAAATTGTGTTTTGTGGTGTAAAAGAGTATAAAAATATATACTGGCCCTTTTGATGATTTTTGGTTGCTGCTTGACCTTGAAGAAGGGAACCCCGTGTCCTTCTTAACGTGGCAATGGGAGTGTGAAGACGGTCAGCGCAAAACTCATGGACCTCACAATGTTGATGGAACAGGATGAAGTTGAATAAAAATGGAATAAAACACAGTATTAGTGTCACATATGTGGGGGATGGGGGGGGGTGGGGGGGAATGGAGGAAGGGGTGATGGTGGAATTCCACTAAATAAACAATAAATGAAACATAAACATATAGTTTCAGTGACTCACACGGGCTTGTGTGAGACTTCGCCCTCAACGCAGACTGTAGTGGGTAAATGCAGACTCCTATGGTGGAGTCCCAATAAACATAAAACTCACACGGCCTAATGTGAGTTCTTGCCCTCAGAGGGTGATGTCAGCCTGTATAGGTGGTGTGAAGTCGTCTCAGCAAAATATCCCCCAATAGGTATAGTGTGTGAGTGTCTCCTCTCCCCGTTGGCCAAAAGACCAAGAAAATGTGTGCAAACCAGGGTTAGCAGTATAACAGGTCTTTATTTGGTAACAGTTTGAGACATGAGCATAAACAAGCATACACGTTGAAAAAGCATATAACAATATAAATATAGCAAGGTGAATAAACAAAAAAACAAAAAGCACACTCACACTGAATTGTAACTTCTTTTGCCCAGCGTCGGCCGCGTGGTTTGATCCCGCAAGATCTCCTCCTCCGTTGTTGCTCTCACTGGCGCGTCCGGCAGTGGAACCGGAAGAGAGGATCTATACCGGATGTCCTGCGGTCGGCTGGGTCCCTCTCTCAATGAGCTCCGGCAGGGAACAACGCGTTTCGCAGTAAGCTTCGTCAGGTTCCTGCCGGATGCTCATTGTGTGCAGTCTATATAGGCGCCCCGATTTAATTAATTAGTAAAACACCTGGCTTTCATTAAAAGTTGTCCACTTCCAATAGACTAATGTAATGTCAATGTAAATCGAACCGATCATAGCCCTTGGATACAGGGACAATATACTTGTTATTGTAAACATTTCTCTAGTGTCAATATATTAAAATCAAACATTGTTTTAATAAATATTTTAAAATGTTTAAAAAACGTTTTAAAAAACAAACATCAGTTCGCAGTGTGAAACATTATATTGTGGTGAGTATCATCAATAATCTTAAGCCTATGGACCTTTGCGGGCTCACACAGCCTGTTATAGTGGTTCTATGCCAGAGAGCTGTATCACTTAAACCATTATGCTGTCAGTGAACTTTTCTCCATTTGTTGTACAATGGTGCCATCATGTGGCTGAGTTTGGAAACTACATAGACATAGTTCTTCTCTCATGGTGACTCATGTTAGTAACAGAATGCTATTGGGATGTGGGCAGTGTAATAACCCAAATATATTAGAGATCTAAAAAATATTAGATTTTTAGGGAACTTGAACATTAATAGCTGTTTGGACAAAAATAGATTAAACTTCAATACAGTTTGTAAAGGTGATCTTGTATAATGGTGCCATAATTTGGCTTAGTTTGGAAATTACAGACATAGTTATTCCCTAATGGTGACTAATGTTAGTAACAGGATGCTGTAGGACTGTGGGCACTGTAGCCACCCAAATTCATACACATTTAGACAAATATAAAACAATTCTAAAATAACTAGAAAAACTAAAAAATATAGATTTTAGGGAACTCGAACATTAATAACTAGTTGGACAAAAATAGATATTATTTCAATACAATTTATAAAAATGATATTGTTCATTAGTTGCCACGGTGGTATGCGTCAATTTGGTCTTCAAGGACTGGTTCGTGGTGGATTCATATTTAAGACGTGAACTCCTATTCAAAATTGTAGGGGAAAAAATGGGATTTGGGGATTGAAAACGGATCAGTGTGTGTTTAAAGGAAGGCTGCAATGTCTATCTCTACATTGAGGCCTATGGGGGCCAAGCTTTTCAATTTATAAATCCAAAAAGTTTCTTTTCTTGATAAAGTTGTCAGTCTGTCTCCACCCCTCCAATGTGGGGGGACTACCTCAATGCCCCTAAATTCAAGGCCAGATGGATCTCCTTGGTGGTGTAGTGCAAAATGTTTTGATACACTATGTGTCATAAGTTTCCGCCTAATGTTCCCTAGGTGCTCCAGAATGCGTACCCGTAATGGTCGGCTGGTACGCCCTACATACTGGAGTCCACAGGGGCAATTTAGTAGATAGACTACGAATTCAGATTTACAGTTGATGAAATTTGAAATTTTGAACTGTTCTCCTGTTGCTTTAGAGCTAAACTGAATTTTCTCTTTTGTTCCCTGTTTGCAGGCTTTACAGGTGTTACATCTGTGGAAACCTTTTACTTTCTGTAACCAATTTAAGTCCTGGCCTGTTGTCCTACTTTCTGGCCGGAAGAGGCTTGGTGCTAACCTCCTTTTAATATTATCCGCCCTCTTATAGATAACCTTGGGTTTCTCTGGGAGGTATTCTTTCAAGGTGGGGTCTCCCTGTAGCAGATGCCAGTGTTTATTCAGGATCTTTTGTATGCTCCCTGCATCTTGGCTATATTGTGTTAGGAAAGCAATATTAAACTCCTCTCTAGGTTTTGGTGGATTGGTTTTTAAAATGTCGCTGCGTTTAAGCTTCCCTACTTCTATTATTGCTGTATCCATTTTTTCATTATCATAATTCTTTGCAATGAATCGGTTCTTCAGAATATTGGATTGTTCCCTATAAACATGATCATCGCTACAGTTTCTCCTGATTCTGCGAAACTGTCCTGGGGGTATGTTTTTCAGCCATTTCTTATGGTGGCAGCTAGTGTTAAGCAGGTAATTATTGCAGTCAACTGTTTTGAAGAAAGTTTTAGTCTTCAGTCTATTATCTTCTATGTAAATTGTTAGATCTAAAAAGTCTACCGAATTATTCCCTATGCATGTTGTGAAAGCTAGGTTCCTCTCATTATTGTTAATGTAATTCAGAAAGTGATTTAAGGTTTCATTGTTGCCTCTCCAGATAAAAAACACATCATCGATGTATCTCCGCCATAGCACAAGATCCGCACTGAATTCATGTTCCGACCAGATGGTATCGGTCTCCCAACTGTCCATGAACAAGTTGGCATAACTCGGTGCGAATTTTGTACCCATGGCTGTTCCGCACTTTTGTAAAAAATATGTTCCATCAAAATTAAAAAGGTTGTGTTTAAGAATAAAATTAATACTTTCTAAAATAAAGCGTCTTTGTTCTATGTGAACGGTGGCATCATTTATTAGCGTCCGTTCGATGGCTTTAATTCCATCATCATGTTTTATGGACGTGTATAATGAAGTCACATCGCAGGTGCACATTTTATAGCCTTCTTGCCAATCTATCTGTTCTAATATATTTAGAATTTGCGTGGTGTCTCTGAGATAGGACCGCATCTCCGCAACGTATGGCTGCAGAAATAGATCTATGTACTCCGACAGTCGAGACGTGAGCGAGCCTATCCCAGAGATAATGGGTCTACCTGGTGGTGCTTTAATGTCCTTATGGATTTTGGGCAGAAAATAGAATATTGGCATAACCGGGAATTTCACATTTAGATAATCATATTCTTTTTCATTCAGGACTCCTGTTGAGCTGCCCCTGTCTAGCAGAGTTTGGAATTCTACACAGAATTCTCTGTGGGGATTAGTCTTCAGACGTGCATAGGTGATGTCATCCGACAGTATCCTCTCTGCTTCACCCTTGTAGTATTCCGTGTCCATAATGACTACCCCCCCCCCCCCTTTATCTGCTTGTTTGAATGTAATAGCCTTTTCTTTCTCTAAGTTTTGCAATGCGATTTTTTCTTTCAAGGTTAGATTGTTCTTAGTTATCTTAGTAGCACCAGAGGTTAGTCTATCAAAGTCCTCCTGGATTTTCTGATGGAAGACTTCTAAGTTATGGCCTTTCGCCCAGCTTGGATAGAATTTGGATTTATTTTTTAGGTTTGAATGCTTGAACTCATCCATCTCTATATTCGCGTTAGCATTATTGTTCACTACCTCCCTTGTTTGTGCATCTTTTGAAATAAAGAATTTTTTAAGGGTTAACTGTCTAATGTATTTGTGCGCGTCTATATACAGATTGAAACTGTTCGCCTTGGCAACTGGTGCGAAGTTCAGCCCCTTTTTTATTAGGTTACATTCATCTACATTTAATTCTTTTTTGCTCAGATTAAATATATTGTTCAAATCGCTGCTCTTTTTCTGTGTCCTTCTTCCTCCCCGCTTTCCTCGTGGGGCCTTTTCCTGAGTTTTGTGTTTGGGGTTTCTTTTTCTTTCTGGTTTTCTAACACTAGGAAGCGATTCTGAGTAACTAGGGGTGGTGCTTTGAGTGATTGGGCCTGTTCTAAAAAATGCCCTGCGTGTGGTCGGGGTGATCTTTGCTCTCTCACATGACTCTGTTCTCTATCCTGTCTTTCTCTATATGTGGTCCTCTGTTCCCTATGGGGGGATTTGTGTTCTCTTCCTTGGCTATGTTCCCTATGATGTTTACGGGGTGACCGGTAGTGTCTCCTTTGACTCTCTTCTCTCTCATAACGTCTCTCTCTATATTCCCGATTTGACCCATGATATTTATAAGGTGATCTACGATCCCTATCCCTGCTACGTTCTCTCTCATACCTGTTATCTCTACGTTCTAGTGGTGATCTAGCTCTGTAGTTGTATGCGGGTGGCTTGGCTCTATGATGGCTTTCCTGATAATCTTTGGAATAGTACTTGTGTCTCTGCCAGTTTTCCTCCCGGTCTCTATCTTGTTTATTTGCCTCTTCCCTTTTGTGACTGACTGCGTCCTCGGTACTGTGAGTTTTTATTTCTTTATTCTCTCCAGGAGTTTCTAGATCACCAACTTCCCGCCCTCTTGGTGGTATGTGTCTAGCCTCTGTATTGAATGATACATTTTTAGTGTTATCAAATTTGGAATAGGTCCTATGTTTGTCTATTTTGGTTGGATAGCTCGATATGTTGGTTCTTAAAGTTTTGTTGCTATCTTCTCTACTCTTATATTCAAACATTTTCCTATCCTTTGCGGTGGTAGGTGGGACTAGTGTGACCCTTTGCCATTTGGGGTTGGACCCTACTAAGTAGTCTTCCTCATCTCGTCTAAATTTCTTATTTTTAGACTCTATCAGATTTCTTTCTATAGCATCTATTTCATCAGCTAGTTTTTGGTCTCTATTTAGGAAGGTGGGGTTGTCTGTGGAAATTTCTAATCTCTTCTGAATTAAAGTAACTTCTCGATCAATTTCTATCAAGGTCTTTGTATGATGTTTAATGATTAGTTTCATTAGACTGAATGAACACGCATCCATAGTTTCTTCCCATTGGACATTATATTCTATGTCTGCTAATTCAAAGGAGGATTTTTTATCAAATCGTAAACCCCTAGGTATACGTTTGATGTCTAAGTATTTCTCTAAATAGACTTTATCCCAGACCTTTTTGGTCTCTTTCTTAAGTAAATTCTCAAGTTTGTCAAACTCGTTATTTATTGTTTCTACATCTCCCATCTCCGCTGACTCAATTTCTCTCATTTTGTTCTCTATGTTGTTACTTCTGAAAATTCTTTTTGTAAAAACACTCTCTTTAATTTCGACTGGGTTTTCCATCTCTATGGTTTCTTCTTCCATATTAGGAGCTTTTTGGGGTGCTGCCACCAGGATGGGATTAGAAAAGGCTCAGTGGTTGTTTGAACTGGGGCGCTCCCTGGAATGTGTGGCTAAAAAATGCTACAACACCTTTGATATATTAAAATATGTAGAAAAATAAAAAATTGTGTTTTGTGGTGTAAAAGAGTATAAAAATATATACTGGCCCTTTTGATGATTTTTGGTTGCTGCTTGACCTTGAAGAAGGGAACCCCGTGTCCTTCTTAACGTGGCAATGGGAGTGTGAAGACGGTCAGCGCAAAACTCATGGACCTCACGATGTTGATGGAACAGGATGAAGTTGAATAAAAATGGAATAAAACACAGTATTAGTGTCACATATGGGGGGGATGGGGGGGGATGGGGGGGAATGGAGGAAGGGGTGATGGTGGAATTCCACTAAATAAACAATAAATGAAACATAAACATATAGTTTCAGTGACTCACACGGGCTTGTGTGAGACTTCGCCCTCAACGCAGACTGTAGTGGGTAAATGCAGACTCCTATGGTGGAGTCCCAATAAACATAAAACTCACACGGCCTAATGTGAGTTCTTGCCCTCAGAGGGTGATGTCAGCCTGTATAGGTGGTGTGAAGTCGTCTCAGCAAAATATCCCCCAATAGGTATAGTGTGTGAGTGTCTCCTCTCCCCGTTGCCCAAAAGACCAAGAAAATGTGTGCAAACCAGGGTTAGCAATATAACAGGTCTTTATTTGGTAACAGTTTGAGACATGAGCATAAACAAGCATACACGTTGAAAAAGCATATAACAATATAAATATAGCAAGGTGAATAAACAAAAAAACAAAAAGCACACTCACACTGAATTGTAACTTCTTTTGCCCAGCGTCGGCCGCGTGGTTTGATCCCGCAAGATCTCCTCCTCCGTTGTTGCTCTCACTGGCGCGTCCGGCAGTGGAACCGGAAGAGAGGATCTATACCGGATGTCCTGCGGTCGGCTGGGTCCCTCTCTCAATGAGCTCCGGCAGGGAACAACGCGTTTCGCAGTAAGCTTCGTCAGGTTCCTGCCGGATGCTCATTGTGTGCAGTCTATATAGGCTTTCATTAAAAGTTGTCCACTTCCAATAGACTAATGTAATGTCAATGTAAATCGAACCGATCATAGCCCTTGGATACAGGGACAATATACTTGTTATTGTAAACATTTCTCTAGTGTCAATATATTAAAATCAAACATTGTTTTAATAAATATTTTAAAATGTTTAAAAAACGTTTTAAAAAACAAACATCAATTCGCAGTGTGAAACATTATATTGTGGTGAGTATCATCAATAATCTTAAGCCTATGGACCTTTGCGGGCTCACACAGCCTATAATAGTGGTTCTATGCCAGAGAGCTGTATCACTTAAACCAGGCCTGCACAACTCGTAAAGTGCGGAGGGCCGAACTGCTCCAAGGAAAAAAAAAATTGGGCCGCACGGGTAAAATCATCATCATCATCATCATCATCATCATCATCATCATCATCGTCTCTCCTCCAGCACCTCATCATCATCCTGCACCTCCCATCACTCTCCCCCCCCTGCATCTCCCATCACTCTCCCCCCTGCACCTCCCAACAGCAGGCCCCACAACCCATATCAGCAGCCCCCACAACCCATATCAGCAGGCCCCAAAACCCATATCAGCAGCCCCCACAACCCATATCAGCAGGCCCCACAACCCATATCAGCAGGCCCCACAACCCATATCAGCAGCCCCCACAACCAATAACAGCAGCCCCCACAACCAATAACAGCAGCCCCCACAACCCATATCAGCTGGCCCTACAACCAATAACAGCAAGCATCTCACTCCCCCCCCTGCATCTCCCATCTCTCCCCCCTGCATCTCCCATCTCTCCCCATCTCTCCCCCCCTGCATCTCCCATCTCTCCCCCCCTCTGCATCTCCCATCTCTCCCCCCCCTCTGCATCTCCCCCCCTCTGCATCTCCCATCTCTCCCCCCCCTGCATCTCCCATCTCTCCCCCCCCCTGCATCTCCCATCTCTCCCCATCTCTCCCCCCCCCTGCATCTCCCATCTCTCCCCCCCCTCTGCATCTCCCCCCCTCTGCATCTCCCATCTCTCCCCCCCTGCATCTCCCATCTCCCCCCCCTCTGCATCTCCCATCTCTCCCCCCCTGCACCTCCCATCTCACTCCCCCCCCTGCATCTCCCATCTCTCCCCCCCTGCATCTCCCATCTCTCCCCCCCTCTGCATCTCCCATCTCCCCCCCCTGCATCTCCCATCTCTCCCCCCCCTGCATCTCCCATCTCTCCCCATCTCTCCCCCCCTGCATCTCCCATCTCTCCCCCCCTCTGCATCTCCCATCTCTCCCCCCCCCTGCATCTCCCATCTCCCCCCCCCTCTGCATCTCCCATCTCTCCCCCCCTGCATCTCCCATCTCTCCCCCCCTCTGCATCTCCCATCTCTCCCCCCCCCTGCATCTCCCATCTCTCCCCCCCCCCCCTGCATCTCCCATCTCTCCCCCCTCTGCATTTCCCATCTCCCCCCCCCCTGCATCTCCCATCTCTCCCCCCCCTGCATCTCCCATCTCTCCCCCCCTCTGCATCTCCCATCTCCCCCCCCCCTGCATCTCCCATCTCTCCCCCCCTGCATCTCCCATCTCTCCCCATCTCTCCCCCCCTGCATCTCCCATCTCTCCCCCCCCTCTGCATCTCCCATCTCTCCCCCCCCCTGCATCTCCCATCTCTCCCCATCTCTCCCCCCCTGCATCTCCCATCTCTCCCCCCCTCTGCATCTCCCATTTCCCCCCCCCCTCTGCATCTCCCATCTCTCCCCCCCCCTGCATCTCCCATCTCTCCCCATCTCTCCCCCCCCCTGCATCTCCCATCTCTCCCCCCCCTGCATCTCCCATCTCTCCCCCCCTGCATCTCCCATCTCTCCCCATCTCTCCCCCCCTGCATCTCCCATCTCTCCCCCCCCCTCTGCATCTCCCATCTCTCCCCCCCCTGCATCTCCCATCTCTCCCCCCCCTCTGCATCTCCCATCTCTCCCCCCCCTCTGCATCTCCCATCTCTCCCCCCCCCTCTGCATCTCCCATCTCTCCCCCCCTGCATCTCCCATCTCTCCCCCCCCTGCATCTCCCATCTCTCCCCCCCTCTGCATCTCCCATCTCTCCCCCCCTCTGCATCTCCCATCTCTCCCCCCCCCTGCATCTCCCATCTC
Organism: Ascaphus truei; assembly: GCF_040206685.1. Lineage (NCBI taxonomy): Eukaryota > Metazoa > Chordata > Amphibia > Anura > Ascaphidae > Ascaphus > Ascaphus truei. The sequence goes on along the minus strand of NW_027456661.1, from coordinate 52,916 downwards.
TCCCCCCCCCTGCATCTCCCATCTCTCCCCCCCCCCCTGCATCTCCCATCTCTCCCCCCCCCTGCATCTCCCATCTCTCAATCTCCCTCGCCCCCCCAAGCTTCTTTGCCCCCCCAATCTCCCTCTCTCCCCCGCATCTCCATCTCTCTCTGGTCCCACGGGTCCCACTCCCTGCCTATGCGACCACACTGCCGGGGTGCAGGAGGGAGGGCCAGAGGGAGAGTCTGGGTGCCGGATGGGGAGTTACAGCGGGAGAGCGGGAGGGCACGTGGCGGCCCCCACCAACCTCCCCCCACCAACCTCCCCCCACCCCCAATCTCCCTCGCCCCCCCCAAGCTTCTTTGCCCCCTCTCTCCCCCGCATCTCCCTGGTCCCACGGGTCCCTACCTTATGCGGCCACGGGTGAGGTAATGAACTAGACAGAAGCTCCAGGTGCTGCACTGGCTGGTGTGCAAAAGCGCGGGAGAGCGTGGCGGCAACCACCCCTGCGTGACTGCTGCTAGCCCCGCCTCCCATCCAATCCCGGGCCGCGGCTCAGCTGCCTCTGCATATTTCCAGGGGGGCCATGCTTCCGCCCCACGTTGGGAGCAAGGAAGGGGGGGGGGGTGGAGCGGGCCGCGCCGGGACCGCAGGGAATCGGCGCCATTTTTTTTTTCAAAGTTTTTTTTTTTTTTTCAAAGTTTTTTTTTCAAAATTTTTTTTTTTTCAAAGTTTTTTTTTTTTTTTTAAATTTCATTGAGGGCCGCACAGAGAGGCCAGGCGGGCCGCATGCGGCCCGCGGGCCGCGTGTTGTGCAGCCCTGACTTAAACCATTATGCTGTCAGTGAACTTTTCTCCATTTGTTGTACAATGGTGCCATCATGTGGCTGAGTTTGGAAACTACATAGACATAGTTCTTCTCTCATGGTGACTCATGTTAGTAACAGAATGCTATTGGGATGTGGGCAGTGTAATAACCCAAATATATTAGAGATCTAAAAAATTCTAAAAAATATTACAGATTTTTAGGGAACTTGAACATTAATAGCTGTTTGGACAAAAATAGATTAAACTTCAATACAGTTTGTAAAGGTGATCTTGTACAATGGTGCCATAATTTGGCTTAGTTTGGAAATTACAAAGACATAGTTATTCCCTAATGGTGACTAATGTTAGTAACAGGATGCTGTAGGACTGTGGGCACTGTAGCCACCCAAATTTATACACATTTAGACAAATATAAAACAATTCTAAAATAACTAGAAAAACTAAAAAATATAGATTTTAGGGAACTCGAACATTAATAACTAGTTGGACAAAAATAGATATTATTTCAATACAATTTATAAAAATGATATTGTTCATTAGTTGCCACGGTGGTATGTGTCAATTTGGTCTTCAAGGACTGGTTCGTGGTGGATTCATATTTAAGACGTGAACTCCTATTCAAAATTGTAGGGGGAAAAAATGGGATTTGGGGATTGAAAACGGATCAGTGTGTGTTTAAAGGAAGGCTGCAATGTCTATCTCTACATTGAGGCCTATGGGGGCCAAGCTTTTCAATTTATAAATCCAAAAAGTTTCTTTTCTTGATAAAGTTGTCAGTCTGTCTCCACCCCTCCAATGTGGTGGGACTACCTCAATGCCCCTAAATTCAAGGCCAGATGGATCTCCTTTGGTGGTGTAGTGCAAAATGTTTTGATACACTATGTGTCATAAGTTTCCGCCTAATGTTCCCTAGGTGCTCCAGAATGCGTACCCGTAATGGTCGGCTGGTACGCCCTACATACTGGAGTCCACAGGGGCAATTTAGTAGATAGACTACGAATTCAGATTTACAGTTGATGAAATTTGAAATTTTGAACTGTTCTCCTGTTGCTTTAGAGCTAAACTGAATTTTCTCTTTTGTTCCCTGTTTGCAGGCTTTACAGGTGTTACATCTGTGGAAACCTTTTACTTTCTGTAACCAATTTAAGTCCTGGCCTGTTGTCCTACTTTCTGGCCGGAAGAGGCTTGGTGCTAACCTCCTTTTAATATTATCCGCCCTCTTATAGATAACCTTGGGTTTCTCTGGGAGGTATTCTTTCAAGGTGGGGTCTCCCTGTAGCAGATGCCAGTGTTTATTCAGGATCTTTTGTATGCTCCCTGCATCTTGGCTATATTGTGTTAGGAAAGCAATATTAAACTCCTCTCTAGGTTTTGGTGGATTGGTTTTTAAAATGTCGCTGCGTTTAAGCTTCCCTACTTCTATTATTGCTGTATCCATTTTTTCATTATCATAATTCTTTGCAATGAATCGGTTCTTCAGAATATTGGATTGTTCCCTATAAACATGATCATCGCTACAGTTTCTCCTGATTCTGCGATACTGTCCTGGGGGTATGTTTTTCAGCCATTTCTTATGGTGGCAGCTAGTGTTAAGCAGGTAATTATTGCAGTCAACTGTTTTGAAGAAAGTTTTAGTCTTCAGTCTATTATCTTCTATGTAAATTGTTAGATCTAAAAAGTCTACCGAATTATTCCCTATGCATGTTGTGAAAGCTAGGTTCCTCTCATTATTGTTAATGTAATTCAGAAAGTGATTTAAGTTTTCATTGTTGCCTCTCCAGATAAAAAACACATCATCGATGTATCTCCGCCATAGCACAAGATCCGCACTGAATTCATGTTCCGACCAGATGGTATCGGTCTCCCAACTGTCCATGAACAAGTTGGCATAACTCGGTGCGAATTTTGTACCCATGGCTGTTCCGCACTTTTGTAAAAAATATGTTCCATTAAAAAGGTTGTGTTTAAGAATAAAATTAATACTTTCTTAAATAAAGCGTCTTTGTTCTATGTGAACGGTGGCATCATTTATTAGCGTCCGTTCGATGGCTTTAATTCCATCATCATGTTTTATGGACGTGTATAATGAAGTCACATCGCAGGTGCACATTTTATAGCCTTCTTGCCAATCTATCTGTTCTAATATATTTAGAATTTGCGTGGTGTCTCTGAGATAGGACCGCATCTCCGCAACGTATGGCTGCAGAAATAGATCTATGTACTCCGACAGTCGAGACGTGAGCGAGCCTATCCCAGAGATAATGGGTCTACCTGGTGGTGCTTTAATGTCCTTATGGATTTTGGGCAGAAAATAGAATATTGGCATAACCGGGAATTTCACATTTAGATAATCATATTCTTTTTCATTCAGGACTCCTGTTGAGCTGCCCCTGTCTAGCAGAGTTTGGAATTCTACACAGAATTCTCTGTGGGGATTAGTCTTCAGACGTGCATAGGTGATGTCATCCGACAGTATCCTCTCTGCTTCACCCTTGTAGTATTCCGTGTCCATAATGACTACCCCTCCCCCCCTTTATCTGCTTGTTTGAATGTAATAGCCTTTTCTTTCTCTAAGTTTTGCAATGCGATTTTTTCTTTCAAGGTTAGATTGTTCTTAGTTATCTTAGTAGCACCAGAGGTTAGTCTATCAAAGTCCTCCTGGATTTTCTGATGGAAGACTTCTAAGTTATGGCCTTTCGCCCAGCTTGGATAGAATTTGGATTTATTTTTTAGGTTTGAATGCTTGAACTCATCCATCTCTATATTCGCGTTAGCATTATTGTTCACTACCTCCCTTGTTTGTGCATCTTTTGAAATAAAGAATTTTTTAAGGGTTAACTGTCTAATGTATTTGTGCGCGTCTATATACAGATTGAAACTGTTCGCCTTGGCAACTGGTGCGAAGTTCAGCCCTTTTTTATTAGGTTACATTCATCTACATTTAATTCTTTTTTGCTCAGATTAAATATATTGTTCAAATCGCTGCTCTTTTTCTGTGTCCTTCTTCCTCCCCGCTTTCCTCGTGGGGCCTTTTCCTGAGTTTTGTGTTTGGGGTTTCTTTTTCTTTCTGGTTTTCTAACACTAGGAAGCGATTCTGAGTAACTAGGGGTGGTGCTTTGAGTGATTGGGCCTGTTCTAAAAAATGCCCTGCGTGTGGTCGGGGTGATCTTTGCTCTCTCACATGACTCTGTTCTCTATCCTGTCTTTCTCTATATGTGGTCCTCTGTTCCCTATGGGGGGATTTGTGTTCTCTTCCTTGGCTATGTTCCCTATGATGTTTACGGGGTGACCGGTAGTGTCTCCTTTGACTCTCTTCTCTCTCATAACGTCTCTCTCTATATTCCCGATTTGACCCATGATATTTATAAGGTGATCTATGATCCCTATCCCTGCTACGTTCTCTCTCATACCTGTTATCTCTACGTTCTAGTGGTGATCTAGCTCTGTAGTTGTATGCGGGTGGCTTGGCTCTATGATGGCTTTCCTGATAATCTTTGGAATAGTACTTGTGTCTCTGCCAGTTTTCCTCCCGGTCTCTATCTTGTTTATTTGCCTCTTCCCTTTTGTGACTGACTGCGTCCTCGGTACTGTGAGTTTTTATTTCTTTATTCTCTCCAGGAGTTTCTAGATCACCAACTTCCCGCCCTCTTGGTGGTATGTGTCTAGCCTCTGTATTGAATGATACATTTTTAGTGTTATCAAATTTGGAATAGGTCCTATGTTTGTCTATTTTGGTTGGATAGCTCGATATGTTGGTTCTTAAAGTTTTGTTGCTATCTTCTCTACTCTTATATTCAAACATTTTCCTATCCTTTGGGGTGGTAGGTGGGACTAGTGTGACCCTTTGCCATTTGGGGTTGGACCCTACTAAGTAGTCTTCCTCATCTCGTCTAAATTTCTTATTTTTAGACTCTATCAGATTTCTTTCTATAGCATCTATTTCATCAGCTAGTTTTTGGTCTCTATTTAGGAAGGTGGGGTTGTCTGTGGAAATTTCTAATCTCTTCTGAATTAAAGTAACTTCTCGATCAATTTCTATCAAGGTCTTTGTATGATGTTTAATGATTAGTTTCATTAGACTGAATGAACACGCATCCATAGTTTCTTCCCATTGGACATTATATTCTATGTCTGCTAATTCAAAGGAGGATTTTTTATCAAATCGTAAACCCCTAGGTATACGTTTGATGTCTAAGTATTTCTCTAAATAGACTTTATCCCAGACCTTTTTGGTCTCTTTCTTAAGTAAATTCTCAAGTTTGTCAAACTCGTTATTTATTGTTTCTACATCTCCCATCTCCGCTGACTCAATTTCTCTCATTTTGTTCTCTATGTTGTTACTTCTGAAAATTCTTTTTGTAAAAACACTCTCTTTAATTTCGACTGGGTTTTCCATCTCTATGGTTTCTTCTTCCATATTAGGAGCTTTTTGGGGTGCTGCCACCAGGATGGGATTAGAAAAGGCTCAGTGGTTGTTTGAACTGGGGCGCTCCCTGGAATGTGTGGCTAAAAAATGCTACAACACCTTTGATATATTAAAATATGTAGAAAAATAAAAAATTGTGTTTTGTGGTGTAAAAAGAGTATAAAAATATATACTGGCCCTTTTGATGATTTTTGGTTGCTGCTTGACCTTGAAGAAGGGAACCCCGTGTCCTTCTTAACGTGGCAATGGGAGTGTGAAGACGGTCAGCGCAAAACTCATGGACCTCACGATGTTGATGGAACAGGATGAAGTTGAATAAAAATGGAATAAAACACAGTATTAGTGTCACATATGTGGGGGATGGGGGGGATGGGGGGGAATGGAGGAAGGGGTGATGGTGGAATTCCACTAAATAAACAATAAATGAAACATAAACATATAGTTTCAGTGACTCACACGGGCTTGTGTGAGACTTCGCCCTCAACGCAGACTGTAGTGGGTAAATGCAGACTCCTATGGTGGAGTCCCAATAAACATAAAACTCACACGGCCTAATGTGAGTTCTTGCCCTCAGAGGGTGATGTCAGCCTGTATAGGTGGTGTGAAGTCGTCTCAGCAAAATATCCCCCAATAGGTATAGTGTGTGAGTGTCTCCTCTCCCCGTTGCCCAAAAGACCAAGAAAATGTGTGCAAACCAGGGTTAGCAATATAACAGGTCTTTATTTGGTAACAGTTTGAGACATGAGCATGAAAAAGCATATAACAATATAAATATAGCAAGGTGAATAAACAAAAAAACAAAAAGCACACTCACACTGAATTGTAACTTCTTTTGCCCAGCGTCGGCCGCGTGGTTTGATCCCGCAAGATCTCCTCCTCCGTTGTTGCTCTCACTGGCGCGTCCGGCAGTGGAACCGGAAGAGAGGATCTATACCGGATGTCCTGCGGTCGGCTGGGTCCCTCTCTCAATGAGCTCCGGCAGGGAACAACGCGTTTCGCAGTAAGCTTCGTCAGGTTCCTGCCGGATGCTCATTGTGTGCAGTCTATATAGGCGCCCCGATTTAATTAATTAGTAAAACACCTGGCTTTCATTAAAAGTTGTCCACTTCCAATAGACTAATGTAATGTCAATGTAAATCGAACCGATCATAGCCCTTGGATACAGTGACAATATACTTGTTATTGTAAACATTTCTCTAGTGTCAATATATTAAAATCAAACATTGTTTTAATAAATATTTTAAAATGTTTAAAAAACGTTTTAAAAAACAAACATCAATTCGCAGTGTGAAACATTATATTGTGGTGAGTATCATCAATAATCTTAAGCCTATGGACCTTTGCGGGCTCACACAGCCTATAATAGTGGTTCTATGCCAGAGAGCTGTATCACTTAAACCATTATGCTGTCAGTGAACTTTTCTCCATTTGTTGTACAATGGTGCCATCATGTGGCTGAGTTTGGAAACTACATAGACATAGTTCTTCTCTCATGGTGACTCATGTTAGTAACAGAATGCTATTGGGATGTGGGCAGTGTAATAACCCAAATATATTAGAGATCTAAAAAATTCTAAAAAATATTACAGATTTTTAGGGAACTTGAACATTAATAGCTGTTTGGACAAAAATAGATTAAACTTCAATACAGTTTGTAAAGGTGATCTTGTACAATGGTGCCATAATTTGGCTTAGTTTGGAAATTACAAAGACATAGTTATTCCCTAATGGTGACTAATGTTAGTAACAGGATGCTGTAGGACTGTGGGCACTGTAGCCACCCAAATTTATACACATTTAGACAAATATAAAACAATTCTAAAATAACTAGAAAAACTAAAAAATATAGATTTTAGGGAACTCGAACATTAATAACTAGTTGGACAAAAATAGATATTATTTCAATACAATTTATAAAAATGATATTGTTCATTAGTTGCCACGGTGGTATGCGTCAATTTGGTCTTCAAGGACTGGTTCGTGGTGGATTCATATTTAAGACGTGAACTCCTATTCAAAATTGTAGGGGGAAAAAATGGGATTTGGGGATTGAAAACGGATCAGTGTGTGTTTAAAGGAAGGCTGCAATGTCTATCTCTACATTGAGGCCTATGGGGGCCAAGCTTTTCAATTTATAAATCCAAAAAGTTTCTTTTCTTGATAAAGTTGTCAGTCTGTCTCCACCCTTCCAATGTGGTGGGACTACCTCAATGCCCCTAAATTCAAGGCCAGATGGATCTCCTTGGTGGTGTAGTGCAAAATGTTTTGATACACTATGTGTCATAAGTTTCCGCCTAATGTTCCCTAGGTGCTCCAGAATGCGTACCCGTAATGGTCGGCTGGTACGCCCTACATACTGGAGTCCACAGGGGCAATTTAGTAGATAGACTACGAATTCAGATTTACAGTTGATGAAATTTGAAATTTTGAACTGTTCTCCTGTTGCTTTAGAGCTAAACTGAATTTTCTCTTTTGTTCCCTGTTTGCAGGCTTTACAGGTGTTACATCTGTGGAAACCTTTTACTTTCTGCAACCAATTTAAGTCCTGGCCTGTTGTCCTACTTTCTGGCCGGAAGAGGCTTGGTGCCAACCTCCTTTTAATATTATCCGCCCTCTTATAGATAACCTTGGGTTTCTCTGGGAGGTATTCTTTCAAGGTGGGGTCTCCCTGTAGCAGATGCCAGTGTTTATTCAGGATCTTTTGTATGCTCCCTGCATCTTGGCTATATTGTGTTAGGAAAGCAATATTAAACTCCTCTCTAGGTTTTGGTGGATTGGTTTTTAAAATGTCGCTGCGTTTAAGCTTCCCTACTTCTATTATTGCTGTATCCATTTTTTCATTATCATAATTCTTTGCAATGAATCGGTTCTTCAGAATATTGGATTGTTCCCTATAAACATGATCATCGCTACAGTTTCTCCTGATTCTGCGATACTGTCCTGGGGGTATGTTTTTCAGCCATTTCTTATGGTGGCAGCTAGTGTTAAGCAGGTAATTATTGCAGTCAACTGTTTTGAAGAAAGTTTTAGTCTTCAGTCTATTATCTTCTATGTAAATTGTTAGATCTAAAAAGTCTACCGAATTATTCCCTATGCATGTTGTGAAAGCTACTGTAGGTTCCTCTCATTATTGTTAATGTAATTCAGAAAGTGATTTAAGTTTTCATTGTTGCCTCTCCAGATAAAAAACACATCATCGATGTATCTCCGCCATAGCACAAGATCCGCACTGAATTCATGTTCCGACCAGATGGTATCGGTCTCCCAACTGTCCATGAACAAGTTGGCATAACTCGGTGCGAATTTTGTACCCATGGCTGTTCCGCACTTTTGTAAAAAATATGTTCCATCAAAATTAAAAAGGTTGTGTTTAAGAATAAAATTAATACTTTCTAAAATAAAGCGTCTTTGTTCTATGTGAACGGTGGCATCATTTATTAGCGTCCGTTCGATGGCTTTAATTCCATCATCATGTTTTATGGACGTGTATAATGAAGTCACATCGCAGGTGCACATTTTATAGCCTTCTTGCCAATCTATCTGTTCTAATATATTTAGAATTTGCGTGGTGTCTCTGAGATAGGACCGCATCTCCGCAACGTATGGCTGCAGAAATAGATCTATGTACTCCGACAGTCGAGACGTGAGCGAGCCTATCCCAGAGATAATGGGTCTACCTGGTGGTGCTTTAATGTCCTTATGGATTTTGGGCAGAAAATAGAATATTGGCATAACCGGGAATTTCACATTTAGATAATCATATTCTTTTTCATTCAGGACTCCTGTTGAGCTGCCCCTGTCTAGCAGAGTTTGGAATTCTACACAGAATTCTCTGTGGGGATTAGTCTTCAGACGTGCATAGGTGATGTCATCCGACAGTATCCTCTCTGCTTCACCCTTGTAGTATTCCGTGTCCATAATGACTACCCCTCCCCCCCTTTATCTGCTTGTTTGAATGTAATAGCCTTTTCTTTCTCTAAGTTTTGCAATGCGATTTTTTCTTTCAAGGTTAGATTGTTCTTAGTTATCTTAGTAGCACCAGAGGTTAGTCTATCAAAGTCCTCCTGGATTTTCTGATGGAAGACTTCTAAGTTATGGCCTTTCGCCCAGCTTGGATAGAATTTGGATTTATTTTTTAGGTTTGAATGCTTGAACTCATCCATCTCTATATTCGCGTTAGCATTATTGTTCACTACCTTCCTTGTTTGTGCATCTTTTGAAATAAAGAATTTTTTAAGGGTTAACTGTCTAATGTATTTGTGCGCGTCTATATACAGATTGAAACTGTTCGCCTTGGCAACTGGTGCGAAGTTCAGCCCCTTTTTTATTAGGTTACATTCATCTACATTTAATTCTTTTTTGCTCAGATTAAATATATTGTTCAAATCGCTGCTCTTTTTCTGTGTCCTTCTTCCTCCCCGCTTTCCTCGTGGGGCCTTTTTCTGAGTTTTGTGTTTGGGGTTTCTTTTTCTGTCTTGTTTTCTAACACTAGGAAGCGATTCTGAGTTACTAGGGGTGGTGCTTTGAGTGATTGGGCCTGTTCTAAAAAATGCCCTGCGTGTGGTCGGGGTGATCTTTGCTCTCTCACATGACTCTGTTCTCTATCCTGTCTTTCTCTATATGTGGTCCTCTGTTCCCTATGGGGGGATTTGTGTTCTCTTCCTTGGCTATGTTCCCTATGATGTTTACGGGGTGACCGGTAGTGTCTCCTTTGACTCTCTTCCCTCTCATAACGTCTCTCTCTATATTCCCGATTTGACCCATGATATTTATAAGGTGATCTACGATCCCTATCCCTGCTACGTTCTCTCTCATACCTGTTATCTCTACGTTCTAGTGGTGATCTAGCTCTGTAGTTGTATGCGGGTGGCTTGGCTCTATGATGGCTTTCCTGATAATCTTTGGAATAGTACTTGTGTCTCTGCCAGTTTTCCTCCCGGTCTCTATCTTGTTTATTTGCCTCTTCCCTTTTGTGACTGACTGCGTCCTCGGTACTGTGAGTTTTTATTTCTTTATTCTCTCCAGGAGTTTCTAGATCACCAACTTCCCGCCCTCTTGGTGGTATGTGTCTAGCCTCTGTATTGAATGATACATTTTTAGTGTTATCAAATTTGGAATAGGTCCTATGTTTGTCTATTTTGGTTGGATAGCTCGATATGTTGGTTCTTAAAGTTTTGTTGCTATCTTCTCTACTCCTATATTCAAACATTTTCCTATCCTTTGGGGTGGTAGGTGGGACTAGTGTGACCCTTTGCCATTTGGGGTTGGACCCTACTAAGTAGTCTTCCTCATCTCGTCTAAATTTCTTATTTTTAGACTCTATCAGATTTCTTTCTATAGCATCTATTTCATCAGCTAGTTTTTGGTCTCTATTTAGGAAGGTGGGGTTGTCTGTGGAAATTTCTAATCTCTTCTGAATTAAAGTAACTTCTCGATCAATTTCTATCAAGGTCTTTGTATGATGTTTAATGATTAGTTTCATTAGACTGAATGAACACGCATCCATAGTTTCTTCCCATTGGACATTATATTCTATGTCTGCTAATTCAAAGGAGGATTTTTTATCAAATCGTAAACCCCTAGGTATACGTTTGATGTCTAAGTATATCTCTAAATAGACTTTATCCCAGACCTTTTTGGTCTCTTTCTTAAGTAAATTCTCAAGTTTGTCAAACTCGTTATTTATTGTTTCTACATCTCCCATCTCCGCTGACTCAATTTCTCTCATTTTGTTCTCTATGTTGTTACTTCTGAAAATTATTTTTGTAAAAACACTCTCTTTAATTTCGACTGGGTTTTCCATCTCTATGGTTTCTTCTTCCATATTAGGAGCTTTTTGGGGTGCTGCCACCAGGATGGGATTAGAAAAGGCTCAGTGGTTGTTTGAACTGGGGCGCTCCCTGGAATGTGTGGCTAAAAAATGCTACAACACCTTTGATATATTAAAATATGTAGAAAAATAAAAAATTGTGTTTTGTGGTGTAAAAGAGTATAAAAATATATACTGGCCCTTTTGATGATTTTTGGTTGCTGCTTGACCTTGAAGAAGGGAACCCCGTGTCCTTCTTAACGTGGCAATGGGAGTGTGAAGACGATCAGCGCAAAACTCATGGACCTCACGATGTTGATGGAACAGGATGAAGTTGAATAAAAATGGAATAAAACACAGTATTAGTGTCACATATGTGGAGGATGGGGGGGGGATGGGGGGAGAATGGAGGAAGGGGTGATGGTGGAATTCCACTAAATAAACAATAAATGAAACATAAACATATAGTTTCAGTGACTCACACGGGCTTGTGTGAGACTTCGCCCTCAACGCAGACTGTAGTGGGTAAATGCAGACTCCTATGGTGGAGTCCCAATAAACATAAAACTCACACGGCCTAATGTGAGTTCTTGCCCTCAGAGGGTGATGTCAGCCTGTATAGGTGGTGTGAAGTCGTCTCAGCAAAATATCCCCCAATAGGTATAGTGTGTGAGTGTCTCCTCTCCCCGTTGCCCAAAAGACCAAGAAAATGTGTGCAAACCAGGGTTAGCAATATAACAGGTCTTTATTTGGTAACAGTTTGAGACATGAGCATAAACAAGCATACACGTTGAAAAAGCATATAACAATATAAATATAGCAAGGTGAATAAACAAAAAAACAAAAAGCACACTCACACTGAATTGTAACTTCTTTTGCCCAGCGTCGGCCGCGTGGTTTGATCCCGCAAGATCTCCTCCTCCGTTGTTGCTCTCACTGGCGCGTCCGGCAGTGGAACCGGAAGAGAGGATCTATACCGGATGTCCTGCGGTCGGCTGGGTCCCTCTCTCAATGAGCTCCGGCAGGGAACAACGCGTTTCGCAGTAAGCTTCGTCAGGTTCCTGCCGGATGCTCATTGTGTGCAGTCTATATAGGCGCCCCGATTTAATTAATTAGTAAAACACCTGGCTTTCATTAAAAGTTGTCCACTTCCAATAGACTAATGTAATGTCAATGTAAATCGAACCGATCATAGCCCTTGGATACAGGGACAATATACTTGTTATTGTAAACATTTCTCTAGTGTCAATATATTAAAATCAAACATTGTTTTAATAAATATTTTAAAATGTTTAAAAAACGTTTTAAAAAACAAACATCAATTCGCAGTGTGAAACATTATATTGTGGTGAGTATCATCAATAATCTTAAGCCTATGGACCTTTGCGGGCTCACACAGCCTGTTATAGTGGTTCTACAGTATGCCAGAGAGCTGTATCACTTAAACCATTATGCTGTCAGTGAACTTTTCTCCATTTGTTGTACAATGGTGCCATCATGTGGCTGAGTTTGGAAACTACATAGACATAGTTCTTCTCTCATGGTGACTCATGTTAGTAACAGAATGCTATTGGGATGTGGGCAGTGTAATAACCCAAATATATTAGAGATCTAAAAAATATTACAGATTTTTAGGGAACTTGAACATTAATAGCTGTTTGGACAAAAATAGATTAAACTTCAATACAGTTTGTAAAGGTGATCTTGTACAATGGTGCCATAATTTGGCTTAGTTTGGAAATTACAAAGACATAGTTATTCCCTAATGGTGACTAATGTTAGTAACAGGATGCTGTAGGACTGTGGGCACTGTAGCCACCCAAATTTATACACATTTAGACAAATATAAAACAATTCTAAAATAACTAGAAAAACTAAAAAATATAGATTTTAGGGAACTCGAACATTAATAACTAGTTGGACAAAAATAGATATTATTTCAATACAATTTATAAAAATGATATTGTTCATTAGTTGCCACGGTGGTATGCGTCAATTTGGTCTTCAAGGACTGGTTCGTGGTGGATTCATATTTAAGACGTGAACTCCTATTCAAAATTGTAGGGGAAAAAAATGGGATTTGGGGATTGAAAACGGATCAGTGTGTGTTTAAAGGAAGGCTGCAATGTCTATCTTTACATTGAGGCCTATGGGGGCCAAGCTTTTCAATTTATAAATCCAAAAAGTTTCTTTTCTTGATAAAGTTGTCAGTCTGTCTCCACCCCTCAATGTGGTGGGACTTCCTCAATGCCCCTAAATTCAATGCCAGATGGATCTCCTTGGTGGTGTAGTGCAAAATGTTTTGATACACTATGTGTCATAAGTTTCCGCCTAATGTTCCCTAGGTGCTCCAGAATGCGCACCCGTAATGGTCGGCTGGTACGCCCTACATACTGGAGTCCACAGGGGCAATTTAGTAGATAGACTATGAATTCAGATTTACAGTTGATGAAATTTGAAATTTTGAACTGTTCTCCTGTTGCTTTAGAGCTAAACTGAATTTTCTCTTTTGTTCCCTGTTTGCAGGCTTTACAGGTGTTACATCTGTGGAAACCTTTTACTTTCTGTAACCAATTTAAGTCCTGGCCTGTTGTCCTACTTTCTGGCCGGAAGAGGCTTGGTGCTAACCTCCTTTTAATATTATCCGCCCTCTTATAGATAACCTTGGGTTTCTCTGGGAGGTATTCTTTCAAGGTGGGGTCTCCCTGTAGCAGATGCCAGTGTTTATTCAGGATCTTTTGTATGCTCCCTGCATCTTGGCTATATTGTGTTAGGAAAGCAATATTAAACTCCTCTCTAGGTTTTGGTGGATTGGTTTTTAAAATGTCGCTGCGTTTAAGCTTCCCTACTTCTATTATTGCTGTATCCATTTTTTCATTATCATAATTCTTTGCAATGAATCGGTTCTTCAGAATATTGGATTGTTCCCTATAAACATGATCATCGCTACAGTTTCTCCTGATTCTGCGAAACTGTCCTGGGGGTATGTTTTTCAGCCATTTCTTATGGTGGCAGCTAGTGTTAAGCAGGTACTGTAATTATTGCAGTCAACTGTTTTGAAGAAAGTTTTAGTCTTCAGTCTATTATCTTCTATGTAAATTGTTAGATCTAAAAAGTCTACCGAATTATTCCCTATGCATGTTGTGAAAGCTAGGTTCCTCTCATTATTGTTAATGTAATTCAGAAAGTGATTTAAGGTTTCATTGTTGCCTCTCCAGATAAAAAACACATCATCGATGTATCTCCGCCATAGCACAAGATCCGCACTGAATTCATGTTCCGACCAGATGGTATCGGTCTCCCAACTGTCCATGAACAAGTTGGCATAACTCGGTGCGAATTTTGTACCCATGGCTGTTCCGCACTTTTGTAAAAAATATGTTCCATCAAAATTAAAAAGGTTGTGTTTAAGAATAAAATTAATACTTTCTAAAATAAAGCGTCTTTGTTCTATGTGAACGGTGGCATCATTTATTAGCGTCCGTTCGATGGCTTTAATTCCATCATCATGTTTTATGGACGTGTACTGTATAATGAAGTCACATCGCAGGTGCACATTTTATAGCCTTCTTGCCAATCTATCTGTTCTAATATATTTAGAATTTGCGTGGTGTCTCTGAGATAGGACCGCATCTCCGCAACGTATGGCTGCAGAAATAGATCTATGTACTCCGACAGTCGAGACGTGAGCGAGCCTATCCCAGAGATAATGGGTCTACCTGGTGGTGCTTTAATGTCCTTATGGATTTTGGGCAGAAAATAGAATATTGGCATAACCGGGAATTTCACATTTAGATAATCATATTCTTTTTCATTCAGGACTCCTGTTGAGCTGCCCCTGTCTAGCAGAGTTTGGAATTCTACACAGAATTCTCTGTGGGGATTAGTCTTCAGACGTGCATAGGTGATGTCATCCGACAGTATCCTCTCTGCTTCACCCTTGTAGTATTCCGTGTCCATAATGACTACCCCTCCCCCCCTTTATCTGCTTGTTTGAATGTAATAGCCTTTTCTTTCTCTAAGTTTTGCAATGCGATTTTTTCTTTCAAGGTTAGATTGTTCTTAGTTATCTTAGTAGCACCAGAGGTTAGTCTATCAAAGTCCTCCTGGATTTTCTGATGGAAGACTTCTAAGTTATGGCCTTTCGCCCAGCTTGGATAGAATTTGGATTTATTTTTTAGGTTTGAATGCTTGAACTCATCCATCTCTATATTCGCGTTAGCATTATTGTTCACTACCTTCCTTGTTTGTGCATCTTTTGAAATAAAGAATTTTTTAAGGGTTAACTGTCTAATGTATTTGTGCGCGTCTATATACAGATTGAAACTGTTCGCCTTGGCAACTGGTGCGAAGTTCAGCCCCTTTTTTATTAGGTTACATTCATCTACATTTAATTCTTTTTTGCTCAGATTAAATATATTGTTCAAATCGCTGCTCTTTTTCTGTGTCCTTCTTCCTCCCCGCTTTCCTCGTGGGGCCTTTTTCTGAGTTTTGTGTTTGGGGTTTCTTTTTCTGTCTTGTTTTCTAACACTAGGAAGCGATTCTGAGTTACTAGGGGTGGTGCTTTGAGTGATTGGGCCTGTTCTAAAAAATGCCCTGCGTGTGGTCGGGGTGATCTTTGCTCTCTCACATGACTCTGTTCTCTATCCTGTCTTTCTCTATATGTGGTCCTCTGTTCCCTATGGGGGGATTTGTGTTCTCTTCCTTGGCTATGTTCCCTATGATGTTTACGGGGTGACCGGTAGTGTCTCCTTTGACTCTCTTCTCTCTCATAACGTCTCTCTCTATATTCCCGATTTGACCCATGATATTTATAAGGTGATCTACGATCCCTATCCCTGCTACGTTCTCTCTCATACCTGTTATCTCTACGTTCTAGTGGTGATCTAGCTCTGTAGTTGTATGCGGGTGGCTTGGCTCTATGATGGCTTTCCTGATAATCTTTGGAATAGTACTTGTGTCTCTGCCAGTTTTCCTCCCGGTCTCTATCTTGTTTATTTGCCTCTTCCCTTTTGTGACTGACTGCGTCCTCGGTACTGTGAGTTTTTATTTCTTTATTCTCTCCAGGAGTTTCTAGATCACCAACTTCCCGCCCTCTTGGTGGTATGTGTCTAGCCTCTGTATTGAATGATACATTTTTAGTGTTATCAAATTTGGAATAGGTCCTATGTTTGTCTATTTTGGTTGGATAGCTCGATATGTTGGTTCTTAAAGTTTTGTTGCTATCTTCTCTACTCCTATATTCAAACATTTTCCTATCCTTTGGGGTGGTAGGTGGGACTAGTGTGACCCTTTGCCATTTGGGGTTGGACCCTACTAAGTAGTCTTCCTCATCTCGTCTAAATTTCTTATTTTTAGACTCTATCAGATTTCTTTCTATAGCATCTATTTCATCAGCTAGTTTTTGGTCTCTATTTAGGAAGGTGGGGTTGTCTGTGGAAATTTCTAATCTCTTCTGAATTAAAGTAACTTCTCGATCAATTTCTATCAAGGTCTTTGTATGATGTTTAATGATTAGTTTCATTAGACTGAATGAACACGCATCCATAGTTTCTTCCCATTGGATATTATATTCTATGTCTGCTAATTCAAAGGAGGATTTTTTATCAAATCGTAAACCCCTAGGTATACGTTTGATGTCTAAGTATATCTCTAAATAGACTTTATCCCAGACCTTTTTGGTCTCTTTCTTAAGTAAATTCTCAAGTTTGTCAAACTCGTTATTTATTGTTTCTACATCTCCCATCTCCGCTGACTCAATTTCTCTCATTTTGTTCTCTATGTTGTTACTTCTGAAAATTCTTTTTGTAAAAACACTCTCTTTAATTTCGACTGGGTTTTCCATCTCTATGGTTTCTTCTTCCATATTAGGAGCTTTTTGGGGTGCTGCCACCAGGATGGGATTAGAAAAGGCTCAGTGGTTGTTTGAACTGGGGCGCTCCCTGGAATGTGTGGCTAAAAAATGCTACAACACCTTTGATATATTAAAATATGTAGAAAAATAAAAAATTGTGTTTTGTGGTGTAAAAGAGTATAAAAATATATACTGGCCCTTTTGATGATTTTTGGTTGCTGCTTGACCTTGAAGAAGGGAACCCCGTGTCCTTCTTAACGTGGCAATGGGAGTGTGAAGACGATCAGCGCAAAACTCATGGACCTCACGATGTTGATGGAACAGGATGAAGTTGAATAAAAATGGAATAAAACACAGTATTAGTGTCACATATGTGGAGGATGGGGGGGGATGGGGGGAGAATGGAGGAAGGGGTGATGGTGGAATTCCACTAAATAAACAATAAATGAAACATAAACATATAGTTTCAGTGACTCACACGGGCTTGTGTGAGACTTCGCCCTCAACGCAGACTGTAGTGGGTAAATGCAGACTCCTATGGTGGAGTCCCAATAAACATAAAACTCACACGGCCTAATGTGAGTTCTTGCCCTCAGAGGGTGATGTCAGCCTGTATAGGTGGTGTGAAGTCGTCTCAGCAAAATATCCCCCAATAGGTATAGTGTGTGAGTGTCTCCTCTCCCCGTTGCCCAAAAGACCAAGAAAATGTGTGCAAACCAGGGTTAGCAATATAACAGGTCTTTATTTGGTAACAGTTTGAGACATGAGCATAAACAAGCATACACGTTGAAAAAGCATATAACAATATAAATATAGCAAGGTGAATAAACAAAAAAACAAAAAGCACACTCACACTGAATTGTAACTTCTTTTGCCCAGCGTCGGCCGCGTGGTTTGATCCCGCAAGATCTCCTCCTCCGTTGTTGCTCTCACTGGCGCGTCCGGCAGTGGAACCGGAAGAGAGGATCTATACCGGATGTCCTGCGGTCGGCTGGGTCCCTCTCTCAATGAGCTCCGGCAGGGAACAACGCGTTTCGCAGTAAGCTTCGTCAGGTTCCTGCCGGATGCTCATTGTGTGCAGTCTATATAGGCGCCCCGATTTAATTAATTAGTAAAACACCTGGCTTTCATTAAAAGTTGTCCACTTCCAATAGACTAATGTAATGTCAATGTAAATCGAACCGATCATAGCCCTTGGATACAGGGACAATATACTTGTTATTGTAAACATTTCTCTAGTGTCAATATATTAAAATCAAACATTGTTTTAATAAATATTTTAAAATGTTTAAAAAACGTTTTAAAAAACAAACATCAATTCGCAGTGTGAAACATTATATTGTGGTGAGTATCATCAATAATCTTAAGCCTATGGACCTTTGCGGGCTCACACAGCCTGTTATAGTGGTTCTATGCCAGAGAGCTGTATCACTTAAACCATTATGCTGTCAGTGAACTTTTCTCCATTTGTTGTACAATGGTGCCATCATGTGGCTGAGTTTGGAAACTACATAGACATAGTTCTTCTCTCATGGTGACTCATGTTAGTAACAGAATGCTATTGGGATGTGGGCAGTGTAATAACCTAAATATATTAGAGATCTAAAAAATATTACAGATTTTTAGGGAACTTGAACATTAATAGCTGTTTGGACAAAAATAGATTAAACTTCAATACAGTTTGTAAAGGTGATCTTGTACAATGGTGCCATAATTTGGCTTAGTTTGGAAATTACAAAGACATAGTTATTCCCTAATGGTGACTAATGTTAGTAACAGGATGCTGTAGGACTGTGGGCACTGTAGCCACCCAAATTTATACACATTTAGACAAATATAAAACAATTCTAAAATAACTAGAAAAACTAAAAAATATAGATTTTAGGGAACTCGAACATTAATAACTAGTTGGACAAAAATAGATATTATTTCAATACAATTTATAAAAATGATATTGTTCATTAGTTGCCACGGTGGTATGCGTCAATTTGGTCTTCAAGGACTGGTTCGTGGTGGATTCATATTTAAGACGTGAACTCCTATTCAAAATTGTAGGGGAAAAAAATGGGATTTGGGGATTGAAAACGGATCAGTGTGTGTTTAAAGGAAGGCTGCAATGTCTATCTTTACATTGAGGCCTATGGGGGCCAAGCTTTTCAATTTATAAATCCAAAAAGTTTCTTTTCTTGATAAAGTTGTCAGTCTGTCTCCACCCCTCAATGTGGTGGGACTTCCTCAATGCCCCTAAATTCAATGCCAGATGGATCTCCTTGGTGGTGTAGTGCAAAATGTTTTGATACACTATGTGTCATAAGTTTCCGCCTAATGTTCCCTAGGTGCTCCAGAATGCGCACCCGTAATGGTCGGCTGGTACGCCCTACATACTGGAGTCCACAGGGGCAATTTAGTAGATAGACTATGAATTCAGATTTACAGTTGATGAAATTTGAAATTTTGAACTGTTCTCCTGTTGCTTTAGAGCTAAACTGAATTTTCTCTTTTGTTCCCTGTTTGCAGGCTTTACAGGTGTTACATCTGTGGAAACCTTTTACTTTCTGTAACCAATTTAAGTCCTGGCCTGTTGTCCTACTTTCTGGCCGGAAGAGGCTTGGTGCTAACCTCCTTTTAATATTATCCGCCCTCTTATAGATAACCTTGGGTTTCTCTGGGAGGTATTCTTTCAAGGTGGGGTCTCCCTGTAGCAGATGCCAGTGTTTATTCAGGATCTTTTGTATGCTCCCTGCATCTTGGCTATATTGTGTTAGGAAAGCAATATTAAACTCCTCTCTAGGTTTTGGTGGATTGGTTTTTAAAATGTCGCTGCGTTTAAGCTTCCCTACTTCTATTATTGCTGTATCCATTTTTTCATTATCATAATTCTTTGCAATGAATCGGTTCTTCAGAATATTGGATTGTTCCCTATAAACATGATCATCGCTACAGTTTCTCCTGATTCTGCGAAACTGTCCTGGGGGTATGTTTTTCAGCCATTTCTTATGGTGGCAGCTAGTGTTAAGCAGGTAATTATTGCAGTCAACTGTTTTGAAGAAAGTTTTAGTCTTCAGTCTATTATCTTCTATGTAAATTGTTAGATCTAAAAAGTCTACCGAATTATTCCCTATGCATGTTGTGAAAGCTAGGTTCCTCTC
This sequence comes from Ascaphus truei, assembly GCF_040206685.1. NCBI lineage: Eukaryota > Metazoa > Chordata > Amphibia > Anura > Ascaphidae > Ascaphus > Ascaphus truei. The sequence continues at coordinate 32,871 of NW_027456661.1, read as the reverse complement.
ATTATTGTTAATGTAATTCAGAAAGTGATTTAAGGTTTCATTGTTGCCTCTCCAGATAAAAAACACATCATCGATGTATCTCCGCCATAGCACAAGATCCGCACTGAATTCATGTTCCGACCAGATGGTATCGGTCTCCCAACTGTCCATGAACAAGTTGGCATAACTCGGTGCGAATTTTGTACCCATGGCTGTTCCGCACTTTTGTAAAAAATATGTTCCATCAAAATTAAAAAGGTTGTGTTTAAGAATAAAATTAATACTTTCTAAAATAAAGCGTCTTTGTTCTATGTGAACGGTGGCATCATTTATTAGCGTCCGTTCGATGGCTTTAATTCCATCATCATGTTTTATGGACGTGTACTGTATAATGAAGTCACATCGCAGGTGCACATTTTATAGCCTTCTTGCCAATCTATCTGTTCTAATATATTTAGAATTTGCGTGGTGTCTCTGAGATAGGACCGCATCTCCGCAACGTATGGCTGCAGAAATAGATCTATGTACTCCGACAGTCGAGACGTGAGCGAGCCTATCCCAGAGATAATGGGTCTACCTGGTGGTGCTTTAATGTCCTTATGGATTTTGGGCAGAAAATAGAATATTGGCATAACCGGGAATTTCACATTTAGATAATCATATTCTTTTTCATTCAGGACTCCTGTTGAGCTGCCCCTGTCTAGCAGAGTTTGGAATTCTACACAGAATTCTCTGTGGGGATTAGTCTTCAGACGTGCATAGGTGATGTCATCCGACAGTATCCTCTCTGCTTCACCCTTGTAGTATTCCGTGTCCATAATGACTACCCCTCCCCCCCTTTATCTGCTTGTTTGAATGTAATAGCCTTTTCTTTCTCTAAGTTTTGCAATGCGATTTTTTCTTTCAAGGTTAGATTGTTCTTAGTTATCTTAGTAGCACCAGAGGTTAGTCTATCAAAGTCCTCCTGGATTTTCTGATGGAAGACTTCTAAGTTATGGCCTTTCGCCCAGCTTGGATAGAATTTGGATTTATTTTTTAGGTTTGAATGCTTGAACTCATCCATCTCTATATTCGCGTTAGCATTATTGTTCACTACCTTCCTTGTTTGTGCATCTTTTGAAATAAAGAATTTTTTAAGGGTTAACTGTCTAATGTATTTGTGCGCGTCTATATACAGATTGAAACTGTTCGCCTTGGCAACTGGTGCGAAGTTCAGCCCCTTTTTTATTAGGTTACATTCATCTACATTTAATTCTTTTTTGCTCAGATTAAATATATTGTTCAAATCGCTGCTCTTTTTCTGTGTCCTTCTTCCTCCCCGCTTTCCTCGTGGGGCCTTTTTCTGAGTTTTGTGTTTGGGGTTTCTTTTTCTGTCTTGTTTTCTAACACTAGGAAGCGATTCTGAGTTACTAGGGGTGGTGCTTTGAGTGATTGGGCCTGTTCTAAAAAATGCCCTGCGTGTGGTCGGGGTGATCTTTGCTCTCTCACATGACTCTGTTCTCTATCCTGTCTTTCTCTATATGTGGTCCTCTGTTCCCTATGGGGGGATTTGTGTTCTCTTCCTTGGCTATGTTCCCTATGATGTTTACGGGGTGACCGGTAGTGTCTCCTTTGACTCTCTTCTCTCTCATAACGTCTCTCTCTATATTCCCGATTTGACCCATGATATTTATAAGGTGATCTACGATCCCTATCCCTGCTACGTTCTCTCTCATACCTGTTATCTCTACGTTCTAGTGGTGATCTAGCTCTGTAGTTGTATGCGGGTGGCTTGGCTCTATGATGGCTTTCCTGATAATCTTTGGAATAGTACTTGTGTCTCTGCCAGTTTTCCTCCCGGTCTCTATCTTGTTTATTTGCCTCTTCCCTTTTGTGACTGACTGCGTCCTCGGTACTGTGAGTTTTTATTTCTTTATTCTCTCCAGGAGTTTCTAGATCACCAACTTCCCGCCCTCTTGGTGGTATGTGTCTAGCCTCTGTATTGAATGATACATTTTTAGTGTTATCAAATTTGGAATAGGTCCTATGTTTGTCTATTTTGGTTGGATAGCTCGATATGTTGGTTCTTAAAGTTTTGTTGCTATCTTCTCTACTCCTATATTCAAACATTTTCCTATCCTTTGGGGTGGTAGGTGGGACTAGTGTGACCCTTTGCCATTTGGGGTTGGACCCTACTAAGTAGTCTTCCTCATCTCGTCTAAATTTCTTATTTTTAGACTCTATCAGATTTCTTTCTATAGCATCTATTTCATCAGCTAGTTTTTGGTCTCTATTTAGGAAGGTGGGGTTGTCTGTGGAAATTTCTAATCTCTTCTGAATTAAAGTAACTTCTCGATCAATTTCTATCAAGGTCTTTGTATGATGTTTAATGATTAGTTTCATTAGACTGAATGAACACGCATCCATAGTTTCTTCCCATTGGACATTATATTCTATGTCTGCTAATTCAAAGGAGGATTTTTTATCAAATCGTAAACCCCTAGGTATACGTTTGATGTCTAAGTATATCTCTAAATAGACTTTATCCCAGACCTTTTTGGTCTCTTTCTTAAGTAAATTCTCAAGTTTGTCAAACTCGTTATTTATTGTTTCTACATCTCCCATCTCCGCTGACTCAATTTCTCTCATTTTGTTCTCTATGTTGTTACTTCTGAAAATTCTTTTTGTAAAAACACTCTCTTTAATTTCGACTGGGTTTTCCATCTCTATGGTTTCTTCTTCCATATTAGGAGCTTTTTGGGGTGCTGCCACCAGGATGGGATTAGAAAAGGCTCAGTGGTTGTTTGAACTGGGGCGCTCCCTGGAATGTGTGGCTAAAAAATGCTACAACACCTTTGATATATTAAAATATGTAGAAAAATAAAAAATTGTGTTTTGTGGTGTAAAAGAGTATAAAAATATATACTGGCCCTTTTGATGATTTTTGGTTGCTGCTTGACCTTGAAGAAGGGAACCCCGTGTCCTTCTTAACGTGGCAATGGGAGTGTGAAGACGATCAGCGCAAAACTCATGGACCTCACGATGTTGATGGAACAGGATGAAGTTGAATAAAAATGGAATAAAACACAGTATTAGTGTCACATATGTGGAGGATGGGGGGGGATGGGGGGAGAATGGAGGAAGGGGTGATGGTGGAATTCCACTAAATAAACAATAAATGAAACATAAACATATAGTTTCAGTGACTCACACGGGCTTGTGTGAGACTTCGCCCTCAACGCAGACTGTAGTGGGTAAATGCAGACTCCTATGGTGGAGTCCCAATAAACATAAAACTCACACGGCCTAATGTGAGTTCTTGCCCTCAGAGGGTGATGTCAGCCTGTATAGGTGGTGTGAAGTCGTCTCAGCAAAATATCCCCCAATAGGTATAGTGTGTGAGTGTCTCCTCTCCCCGTTGCCCAAAAGACCAAGAAAATGTGTGCAAACCAGGGTTAGCAATATAACAGGTCTTTATTTGGTAACAGTTTGAAACATGAGCATAAACAAGCATACACGTTGAAAAAGCATATAACAATATAAATATAGCAAGGTGAATAAACAAAAAAACAAAAAGCACACTCACACTGAATTGTAACTTCTTTTGCCCAGCGTCGGCCGCGTGGTTTGATCCCGCAAGATCTCCTCCTCCGTTGTTGCTCTCACTGGCGCGTCCGGCAGTGGAACCGGAAGAGAGGATCTATACCGGATGTCCTGCGGTCGGCTGGGTCCCTCTCTCAATGAGCTCCGGCAGGGAACAACGCGTTTCGCAGTAAGCTTCGTCAGGTTCCTGCCGGATGCTCATTGTGTGCAGTCTATATAGGCGCCCCGATTTAATTAATTAGTAAAACACCTGGCTTTCATTAAAAGTTGTCCACTTCCAATAGACTAATGTAATGTCAATGTAAATCGAACCGATCATAGCCCTTGGATACAGGGACAATATACTTGTTATTGTAAACATTTCTCTAGTGTCAATATATTAAAATCAAACATTGTTTTAATAAATATTTTAAAATGTTTAAAAAACGTTTTAAAAAACAAACATCAATTCGCAGTGTGAAACATTATATTGTGGTGAGTATCATCAATAATCTTAAGCCTATGGACCTTTGCGGGCTCACACAGCCTGTTATAGTGGTTCTATGCCAGAGAGCTGTATCACTTAAACCATTATGCTGTCAGTGAACTTTTCTCCATTTGTTGTACAATGGTGCCATCATGTGGCTGAGTTTGGAAACTACATAGACATAGTTCTTCTCTCATGGTGACTCATGTTAGTAACAGAATGCTATTGGGATGTGGGCAGTGTAATAACCTAAATATATTAGAGATCTAAAAAATATTACAGATTTTTAGGGAACTTGAACATTAATAGCTGTTTGGACAAAAATAGATTAAACTTCAATACAGTTTGTAAAGGTGATCTTGTACAATGGTGCCATAATTTGGCTTAGTTTGGAAATTACAAAGACATAGTTATTCCCTAATGGTGACTAATGTTAGTAACAGGATGCTGTAGGACTGTGGGCACTGTAGCCACCCAAATTTATACACATTTAGACAAATATAAAACAATTCTAAAATAACTAGAAAAACTAAAAAATATAGATTTTAGGGAACTCGAACATTAATAACTAGTTGGACAAAAATAGATATTATTTCAATACAATTTATAAAAATGATATTGTTCATTAGTTGCCACGGTGGTATGCGTCAATTTGGTCTTCAAGGACTGGTTCGTGGTGGATTCATATTTAAGACGTGAACTCCTATTCAAAATTGTAGGGGAAAAAAATGGGATTTGGGGATTGAAAACGGATCAGTGTGTGTTTAAAGGAAGGCTGCAATGTCTATCTTTACATTGAGGCCTATGGGGGCCAAGCTTTTCAATTTATAAATCCAAAAAGTTTCTTTTCTTGATAAAGTTGTCAGTCTGTCTCCACCCCTCAATGTGGTGGGACTTCCTCAATGCCCCTAAATTCAAGGCCAGATGGATCTCCTTGGTGGTGTAGTGCAAAATGTTTTGATACACTATGTGTCATAAGTTTCCGCCTAATGTTCCCTAGGTGCTCCAGAATGCGTACCCGTAATGGTCGGCTGGTACGCCCTACATACTGGAGTCCACAGGGGCAATTTAGTAGATAGACTACGAATTCAGATTTACAGTTGATGAAATTTGAAATTTTGAACTGTTCTCCTGTTGCTTTAGAGCTAAACTGAATTTTCTCTTTTGTTCCCTGTTTGCAGGCTTTACAGGTGTTACATCTGTGGAAACCTTTTACTTTCTGTAACCAATTTAAGTCCTGGCCTGTTGTCCTACTTTCTGGCCAGAAGAGGCTTGGTGCTAACCTCCTTTTAATATTATCTGCCCTCTTATAGATAACCTTGGGTTTCTCTGGGAGGTATTCTTTCAAGGTGGGGTCTCCCTGTAGCAGATGCCAGTGTTTATTCAGGATCTTTTGTATGCTCCCTGCATCTTGGCTATATTGTGTTAGGAAAGCAATATTAAACTCCTCTCTAGGTTTTGGTGGATTGGTTTTTAAAATATCGCTGCGTTTAAGCTTCCCTACATCTATTATTGCTGTATCCATTTTTTCATTGTCATAATTCTTTGCAATGAATCGGTTCTTCAGAATATTGGATTGTTCCCTATAAACATGATCATCGCTACAGTTTCTCCTGATTCTGCGAAACTGTCCTGGGGGTATGTTTTTCAGTCATTTCTTATGGTGGCAGCTAGTGTTAAGCAGGTAATTATTGCAGTCAACTGTTTTGAAGAAAGTTTTAGTCTTCAGTCTATTATCTTCTATGTAAATTGTTAGATCTAAAAAGTCTACCGAATTATTCCCTATGCATGTTGTGAAAGCTAGGTTCCTCTCATTATTGTTAATGTAATTCAGAAAGTGATTTAAGGTTTCATTGTTGCCTCTCCAGATAAAAAACACATCATCGATGTATCTCCGCCATAGCACAAGATCCGCACTGAATTCATGTTCCGACCAGATGGTATCGGTCTCCCAACTGTCCATGAACAAGTTGGCATAACTCGGTGCGAATTTTGTACCCATGGCTGTTCCGCACTTTTGTAAAAAATATGTTCCATCAAAATTAAAAAGGTTGTGTTTAAGAATAAAATTAATACTTTCTAAAATAAAGCGTCTTTGTTCTATGTGAACGGTGGCATCATTTATTAGCGTCCGTTCGATGGCTTTAATTCCATCATCATGTTTTATGGACGTGTATAATGAAGTCACATCGCAGGTGCACATTTTATAGCCTTCTTGCCAATCTATCTGTTCTAATATATTTAGAATTTGCGTGGTGTCTCTGAGATAGGACCGCATCTCCGCAACGTATGGCTGCAGAAATAGATCTATGTACTCCAACAGTCGAGACGTGAGCGAGCCTATCCCAGAGATAATGGGTCTACCTGGTGGTGCTTTAATGTCCTTATGGATTTTGGGCAGAAAATAGAATATTGGCATAACCGGGAATTTCACATTTAGATAATCATATTCTTTTTCATTCAGGACTCCTGTTGAGCTGCCCCTGTCTAGCAGAGTTTGGAATTCTACACAGAATTCTCTGTGGGGATTAGTCTTCAGACGTGCATAGGTGATGTCATCCGACAGTATCCTCTCTGCTTCACCCTTGTAGTATTCCGTGTCCATAATGACTACCCCCTCCCCCCCTTTATCTGCTTGTTTGAATGTAATAGCCTTTTCTTTCTCTAAGTTTTGCAATGCGATTTTTTCTTTCAAGGTTAGATTGTTCTTAGTTATCTTAGTAGCACCAGAGGTTAGTCTATCAAAGTCCTCCTGGATTTTCTGATGGAAGACTTCTAAGTTATGGCCTTTTGCCCAGCTTGGATAGAATTTGGATTTATTTTTTAGGTTTGAATGCTTGAACTCATCCATCTCTATATTCGCGTTAGCATTATTGTTCATTACCTCCCTTGTTTGTGCATCTTTTGAAATAGAGAATTTTTTAAGGGTTAACTGTCTAATGTATTTGTGCGCGTCTATATACAGATTGAAACTGTTCGCCTTGGCAACTGGTGCGAAGTTCAGCCCCTTTTTTATTAGGTTACATTCATCTACATTTAATTCTTTTTTGCTCAGATTAAATATATTGTTCAAATCGCTGCTCTTTTTCTGTGTCCTTCTTCCTCCCCGCTTTCCTCGTGGGGCCTTTTTCTGAGTTTTGTGTTTGGGGTTTCTTTTTCTTTCTGGTTTTCTGACACTAGGAAGCGATTCTGAGTAACTAGGGGTGGTGCTTTGAGTGATTGGGCCTGTTCTAAAAAATGCCCTGCGTGTGGTCGGGGTGATCTTTGCTCTCTCACATGACTCTGTTCTCTATCCTGTCTTTCTCTATATGTGGTCCTCTGTTCCCTATGGGGGGATTTGTGTTCTCTTCCTTGGCTATGTTCCCTATGATGTTTACGGGGTGACCGGTAGTGTCTCCTTTGACTCTCTTCTCTCTCATAACGTCTCTCTCTATATTCCCGATTTGACCCATGATATTTATAAGGTGATCTACGATCCCTATCCCTGCTACGTTCTCTCTCATACCTGTTATCTCTACGTTCTAGTGGTGATCTAGCTCTGTAGTTGTATGCGGGTGGCTTGGCTCTATGATGGCTTTCCTGATAATCTTTGGAATAGTACTTGTGTCTCTGCCAGTTTTCCTCCCGGTCTCTATCTTGTTTATTTGCCTCTTCCCTTTTGTGACTGACTGCGTCCTCGGTACTGTGAGTTTTTATTTCTTTATTCTCTCCAGGAGTTTCTAGATCACCAACTTCCCGCCCTCTTGGTGGTATGTGTCTAGCCTCTGTATTGAATGATACATTTTTAGTGTTATCAAATTTGGAATAGGTCCTATGTTTGTCTATTTTGGTTGGATAGCTCGATATGTTGGTTCTTAAAGTTTTGTTGCTATCTTCTCTACTCCTATATTCAAACATTTTCCTATCCTTTGGGGTGGTAGGTGGGACTAGTGTGACCCTTTGCCATTTGGGGTTGGACCCTACTAAGTAGTCTTCCTCATCTCGTCTAAATTTCTTATTTTTAGACTCTATCAGATTTCTTTCTATAGCATCTATTTCATCAGCTAGTTTTTGGTCTCTATTTAGGAAGGTGGGGTTGTCTGTGGAAATTTCTAATCTCTTCTGAATTAAAGTAACTTCTCGATCAATTTCTATCAAGGTCTTTGTATGATGTTTAATGATTAGTTTCATTAGACTGAATGAACACGCATCCATAGTTTCTTCCCATTGGACATTATATTCTATGTCTGCTAATTCAAAGGAGGATTTTTTATCAAATCGTAAACCCCTAGGTATACGTTTGATGTCTAAGTATTTCTCTAAATAGACTTTATCCCAGACCTTTTTGGTCTCTTTCTTAAGTAAATTCTCAAGTTTGTCAAACTCGTTATTTATTGTTTCTACATCTCCCATCTCCGCTGACTCAATTTCTCTCATTTTGTTCTCTATGTTGTTACTTCTGAAAATTCTTTTTGTAAAAACACTCTCTTTAATTTCGACTGGGTTTTCCATCTCTATGGTTTCTTCTTCCATATTAGGAGCTTTTTGGGGTGCTGCCACCAGGATGGGATTAGAAAAGGCTCAGTGGTTGTTTGAACTGGGGCGCTCCCTGGAATGTGTGGCTAAAAAATGCTACAACACCTTTGATATATTAAAATATGTAGAAAAATAAAAAATTGTGTTTTGTGGTGTAAAAGAGTATAAAAATATATACTGGCCCTTTTGATGATTTTTGGTTGCTGCTTGACCTTGAAGAAGGGAACCCCGTGTCCTTCTTAACGTGGCAATGGGAGTGTGAAGACGGTCAGCGCAAAACTCATGGACCTCACGATGTTGATGGAACAGGATGAAGTTGAATAAAAATGGAATAAAACACAGTATTAGTGTCACATATGTGGGGGATGTGGGGGATGGGGGGAGAATGGAGGAAGGGGTGATGGTGGAATTCCACTAAATAAACAATAAATGAAACATAAACATATAGTTTCAGTGACTCACACGGGCTTGTGTGAGACTTCGCCCTCAACGCAGACTGTATTGGGTAAATGCAGACTCCTATGGTGGAGTCCCAATAAACATAAAACTCACACGGCCTAATGTGAGTTCTTGCCCTCAGAGGGTGATGTCAGCCTGTATAGGTGGTGTGAAGTCGTCTCAGCAAAATATCCCCCAATAGGTATAGTGTGTGAGTGTCTCCTCTCCCCGTTGGCCAAAAGACCAAGAAAATGTGTGCAAACCAGGGTTAGCAGTATAACAGGTCTTTATTTGGTAACAGTTTGAGACATGAGCATAAACAAGCATACACGTTGAAAAAGCATATAACAATATAAATATAGCAAGGTGAATAAACAAAAAAACAAAAAGCACACTCACACTGAATTGTAACTTTTTTTGCCCAGCGTCGGCCGCGTGGTTTGATCCCGCAAGATCTCCTCCTCTGTTGTTGCTCTCACTGGCGCGTCCGGCAGTGGAACCGGAAGAGAGGATCTATACCGGATGTCCTGCGGTCGGCTGGGTCCCTCTCTCAATGAGCTCCGGCAGGGAACAACGCGTTTCGCAGTAAGCTTCGTCAGGTTCCTGCCGGATGCTCATTGTGTGCAGTCTATATAGGCGCCCCGATTTAATTAATTAGTAAAACACCTGGCTTTCATTAAAAGTTGTCCACTTCCAATAGACTAATGTAATGTCAATGTAAATCGAACCGATCATAGCCCTTGGATACAGGGACAATATACTTGTTATTGTAAACATTTCTCTAGTGTCAATATATTAAAATCAAACATTGTTTTAATAAATATTTTAAAATGTTTAAAAAACGTTTTAAAAAACAAACATCAGTTCGCAGTGTGAAACATTATATTGTGGTGAGTATCATCAATAATCTTAAGCCTATGGACCTTTGCGGGCTCACACAGCCTGTTATAGTGGTTCTATGCCAGAGAGCTGTATCACTTAAACCATTATGCTGTCAGTGAACTTTTCTCCATTTGTTGTACAATGGTGCCATCATGTGGCTGAGTTTGGAAACTACATAGACATAGTTCTTCTCTCATGGTGACTCATGTTAGTAACAGAATGCTATTGGGATGTGGGCAGTGTAATAACCCAAATATATTAGAGATCTAAAAAATATTACAGATTTTTAGGGAACTTGAACATTAATAGCTGTTTGGACAAAAATAGATTAAACTTCAATACAGTTTGTAAAGGTGATCTTGTACAATGGTGCCATAATTTGGCTTAGTTTGGAAATTACAAAGACATAGTTATTCCCTAATGGTGACTAATGTTAGTAACAGGATGCTGTAGGACTGTGGGCACTGTAGCCACCCAAATTTATACACATTTAGACAAATATAAAACAATTCTAAAATAACTAGAAAAACTAAAAAATATAGATTTTAGGGAACTCGAACATTAATAACTAGTTGGACAAAAATAGATATTATTTCAATACAATTTATAAAAATGATATTGTTCATTAGTTGCCACGGTGGTATGCGTCAATTTGGTCTTCAAGGACTGGTTCGTGGTGGATTCATATTTAAGACGTGAACTCCTATTCAAAATTGTAGGGGAAAAAAATGGGATTTGGGGATTGAAAACGGATCAGTGTGTGTTTAAAGGAAGGCTGCAATGTCTATCTTTACATTGAGGCCTATGGGGGGCCAAGCTTTTCAATTTATAAATCCAAAAAGTTTCTTTTCTTGATAAAGTTGTCAGTCTGTCTCCACCCCTCAATGTGGTGGGACTTCCTCAATGCCCCTAAATTCAAGGCCAGATGGATCTCCTTGGTGGTGTAGTGCAAAATGTTTTGATACACTATGTGTCATAAGTTTCCGCCTAATGTTCCCTAGGTGCTCCAGAATGCGCACCCGTAATGGTCGGCTGGTACGCCCTACATACTGGAGTCCACAGGGGCAATTTAGTAGATAGACTATGAATTCAGATTTACAGTTGATGAAATTTGAAATTTTGAACTGTTCTCCTGTTGCTTTAGAGCTAAACTGAATTTTCTCTTTTGTTCCCTGTTTGCAGGCTTTACAGGTGTTACATCTGTGGAAACCTTTTACTTTCTGTAACCAATTTAAGTCCTGGCCTGTTGTCCTACTTTCTGGCCGGAAGAGGCTTGGTGCTAACCTCCTTTTAATATTATCCGCCCTCTTATAGATAACCTTGGGTTTCTCTGGGAGGTATTCTTTCAAGGTGGGGTCTCCCTGTAGCAGATGCCAGTGTTTATTCAGGATCTTTTGTATGCTCCCTGCATCTTGGCTATATTGTGTTAGGAAAGCAATATTAAACTCCTCTCTAGGTTTTGGTGGATTGGTTTTTAAAATGTCGCTGCGTTTAAGCTTCCCTACTTCTATTATTGCTGTATCCATTTTTTCATTATCATAATTCTTTGCAATGAATCGGTTCTTCAGAATATTGGATTGTTCCCTATAAACATGATCATCGCTACAGTTTCTCCTGATTCTGCGAAACTGTCCTGGGGGTATGTTTTTCAGCCATTTCTTATGGTGGCAGCTAGTGTTAAGCAGGTAATTATTGCAGTCAACTGTTTTGAAGAAAGTTTTAGTCTTCAGTCTATTATCTTCTATGTAAATTGTTAGATCTAAAAAGTCTACCGAATTATTCCCTATGCATGTTGTGAAAGCTAGGTTCCTCTCATTATTGTTAATGTAATTCAGAAAGTGATTTAAGGTTTCATTGTTGCCTCTCCAGATAAAAAACACATCATCGATGTATCTCCGCCATAGCACAAGATCCGCACTGAATTCATGTTCCGACCAGATGGTATCGGTCTCCCAACTGTCCATGAACAAGTTGGCATAACTCGGTGCGAATTTTGTACCCATGGCTGTTCCGCACTTTTGTAAAAAATATGTTCCATCAAAATTAAAAAGGTTGTGTTTAAGAATAAAATTAATACTTTCTAAAATAAAGCGTCTTTGTTCTATGTGAACGGTGGCATCATTTATTAGCGTCCGTTCGATGGCTTTAATTCCATCATCATGTTTTATGGACGTGTATAATGAAGTCACATCGCAGGTGCACATTTTATAGCCTTCTTGCCAATCTATCTGTTGTAATATATTTAGAATTTGCGTGGTGTCTCTGAGATAGGACCGCATCTCCGCAACGTATGGCTGCAGAAATAGATCTCTGTACTCCGACAGTCGAGACGTGAGCGAGCCTATCCCAGAGATAATGGGTCTACCTGGTGGTGCTTTAATGTCCTTATGGATTTTGGGCAGAAAATAGAATATTGGCATAACCGGGAATTTCCCATTTAGATAATCATATTCTTTTTCATTCAGGACTCCTGTTGAGCTGCCCCTGTCTAGCAGAGTTTGGAATTCTACACAGAATTCTCTGTGGGGATTAGTCTTCAGACGTGCATAGGTGATGTCATCCGACAGTATCCTCTCTGCTTCACCCTTGTAGTATTCCGTGTCCATAATGACTACCCCTCCCCCCCTTTATCTGCTTGTTTGAATGTAATAGCCTTTTCTTTCTCTAAGTTTTGCAATGCGATTTTTTCTTTCAAGGTTAGATTGTTCTTAGTTATCTTAGTAGCACCAGAGGTTAGTCTATCAAAGTCCTCCTGGATTTTCTGATGGAAGACTTCTAAGTTATGGCCTTTCGCCCAGCTTGGATAGAATTTGGATTTATTTTTTAGGTTTGAATGCTTGAACTCATCCATCTCTATATTCGCGTTAGCATTATTGTTCACTACCTTCCTTGTTTGTGCATCTTTTGAAATAAAGAATTTTTTAAGGGTTAACTGTCTAATGTATTTGTGCGCGTCTATATACAGATTGAAACTGTTCGCCTTGGCAACTGGTGCGAAGTTCAGCCCCTTTTTTATTAGGTTACATTCATCTACATTTAATTCTTTTTTGCTCAGATTAAATATATTGTTCAAATCGCTGCTCTTTTTCTGTGTCCTTCTTCCTCCCCGCTTTCCTCGTGGGGCCTTTTTCTGAGTTTTGTGTTTGGGGTTTCTTTTTCTGTCTTGTTTTCTAACACTAGGAAGCGATTCTGAGTTACTAGGGGTGGTGCTTTGAGTGATTGGGCCTGTTCTAAAAAATGCCCTGCGTGTGGTCGGGGTGATCTTTGCTCTCTCACATGACTCTGTTCTCTATCCTGTCTTTCTCTATATGTGGTCCTCTGTTCCCTATGGGGGGATTTGTGTTCTCTTCCTTGGCTATGTTCCCTATGATGTTTACGGGGTGACCGGTAGTGTCTCCTTTGACTCTCTTCCCTCTCATAACGTCTCTCTCTATATTCCCGATTTGACCCATGATATTTATAAGGTGATCTACGATCCCTATCCCTGCTACGTTCTCTCTCATACCTGTTATCTCTACGTTCTAGTGGTGATCTAGCTCTGTAGTTGTATGCGGGTGGCTTGGCTCTATGATGGCTTTCCTGATAATCTTTGGAATAGTACTTGTGTCTCTGCCAGTTTTCCTCCCGGTCTCTATCTTGTTTATTTGCCTCTTCCCTTTTGTGACTGACTGCGTCCTCGGTACTGTGAGTTTTTATTTCTTTATTCTCTCCAGGAGTTTCTAGATCACCAACTTCCCGCCCTCTTGGTGGTATGTGTCTAGCCTCTGTATTGAATGATACATTTTTAGTGTTATCAAATTTGGAATAGGTCCTATGTTTGTCTATTTTGGTTGGATAGCTCGATATGTTGGTTCTTAAAGTTTTGTTGCTATCTTCTCTACTCCTATATTCAAACATTTTCCTATCCTTTGGGGTGGTAGGTGGGACTAGTGTGACCCTTTGCCATTTGGGGTTGGACCCTACTAAGTAGTCTTCCTCATCTCGTCTAAATTTCTTATTTTTAGACTCTATCAGATTTCTTTCTATAGCATCTATTTCATCAGCTAGTTTTTGGTCTCTATTTAGGAAGGTGGGGTTGTCTGTGGAAATTTCTAATCTCTTCTGAATTAAAGTAACTTCTCGATCAATTTCTATCAAGGTCTTTGTATGATGTTTAATGATTAGTTTCATTAGACTGAATGAACACGCATCCATAGTTTCTTCCCATTGGACATTATATTCTATGTCTGCTAATTCAAAGGAGGATTTTTTATCAAATCGTAAACCCCTAGGTATACGTTTGATGTCTAAGTATATCTCTAAATAGACTTTATCCCAGACCTTTTTGGTCTCTTTCTAAAGTAAATTCTCAAGTTTGTCAAACTCGTTATTTATTGTTTCTACATCTCCCATCTCCGCTGACTCAATTTCTCTCATTTTGTTCTCTATGTTGTTACTTCTGAAAATTCTTTTTGTAAAAACACTCTCTTTAATTTCGACTGGGTTTTCCATCTCTATGGTTTCTTCTTCCATATTAGGAGCTTTTTGGGGTGCTGCCACCAGGATGGGATTAGAAAAGGCTCAGTGGTTGTTTGAACTGGGGCGCTCCCTGGAATGTGTGGCTAAAAAATGCTACAACACCTTTGATATATTAAAATATGTAGAAAAATAAAAAATTGTGTTTTGTGGTGTAAAAGAGTATAAAAATATATACTGGCCCTTTTGATGATTTTTGGTTGCTGCTTGACCTTGAAGAAGGGAACCCCGTGTCCTTCTTAACGTGGCAATGGGAGTGTGAAGACGATCAGCGCAAAACTCATGGACCTCACGATGTTGATGGAACAGGATGAAGTTGAATAAAAATGGAATAAAACACAGTATTAGTGTCACATATGTGGAGGATGGGGGGGGATGGGGGGAGAATGGAGGAAGGGGTGATGGTGGAATTCCACTAAATAAACAATAAATGAAACATAAACATATAGTTTCAGTGACTCACACGGGCTTGTGTGAGACTTCGCCCTCAACGCAGACTGTAGTGGGTAAATGCAGACTCCTATGGTGGAGTCCCAATAAACATAAAACTCACACGGCCTAATGTGAGTTCTTGCCCTCAGAGGGTGATGTCAGCCTGTATAGGTGGTGTGAAGTCGTCTCAGCAAAATATCCCCCAATAGGTATAGTGTGTGAGTGTCTCCTCTCCCCGTTGGCCAAAAGACCAAGAAAATGTGTGCAAACCAGGGTTAGCAATATAACAGGTCTTTATTTGGTAACAGTTTGAGACATGAGCATAAACAAGCATACACGTTGAAAAAGCATATAAAAATATAAATATAGCAAGGTGAATAAACAAAAAAACAAAAAGCACACTCACACTGAATTGTAACTTCTTTTGCCCAGCGTCGGCCGCTTGGTTTGATCCCGCAAGATCTCCTCCTCTGTTGTTGCTCTCACTGGCGCGTCCGGCAGTGGAACCGGAAGAGAGGATCTATACCGGATGTCCTGCGGTCGGCTGGGTCCCTCTCTCAATGAGCTCCGGCAGGGAACAACGCGTTTCGCAGTAAGCTTCGTCAGGTTCCTGCCGGATGCTCATTGTGTGCAGTCTATATAGGCGCCCCGATTTAATTAATTAGTAAAACACCTGGCTTTCATTAAAAGTTGTCCACTTCCAATAGACTAATGTAATGTCAATGTAAATCGAACCGATCATAGCCCTTGGATACAGGGACAATATACTTGTTATTGTAAACATTTCTCTAGTGTCAATATATTAAAATCAAACATTGTTTTAATAAATATTTTAAAATGTTTAAAAAACGTTTTAAAAAACAAACATCAGTTCGCAGTGTGAAACATTATATTGTGGTGAGTATCATCAATAATCTTAAGCCTATGGACCTTTGCGGGCTCACACAGCCTGTTATAGTGGTTCTATGCCAGAGAGCTGTATCACTTAAACCATTATGCTGTCAGTGAACTTTTCTCCATTTGTTGTACAATGGTGCCATCATGTGGCTGAGTTTGGAAACTACATAGACATAGTTCTTCTCTCATGGTGACTCATGTTAGTAACAGAATGCTATTGGGATGTGGGCAGTGTAATAACCCAAATATATTAGAGATCTAAAAAATATTACAGATTTTTAGGGAACTTGAACATTAATAGCTGTTTGGACAAAAATAGATTAAACTTCAATACAGTTTGTAAAGGTGATCTTGTACAATGGTGCCATAATTTGGCTTAGTTTGGAAATTACAAAGACATAGTTATTCCCTAATGGTGACTAATGTTAGTAACAGGATGCTGTAGGACTGTGGGCACTGTAGCCACCCAAATTTATACACATTTAGACAAATATAAAACAATTCTAAAATAACTAGAAAAACTAAAAAATATAGATTTTAGGGAACTCGAACATTAATAACTAGTTGGACAAAAATAGATATTATTTCAATACAATTTATAAAAATGATATTGTTCATTAGTTGCCACGGTGGTATGCGTCAATTTGGTCTTCAAGGACTGGTTCGTGGTGGATTCATATTTAAGACGTGAACTCCTATTCAAAATTGTAGGGGAAAAAATGGGATTTGGGGATTGAAAACGGATCAGTGTGTGTTTAAAGGAAAGCTGCAATGTCTATCTCTACATTGAGGCCTATGGGGGCCAAGCTTTTCAATTTATAAATCCAAAAAGTTTATTTTCTTGATAAAGTTGTCAGTCTGTCTCCACCCCTCCAATGTGGTGGGACTTCCTCAATGCCCCTAAATTCAAGGCCAGATGGATCTCCTTGGTGGTGTAGTGCAAAATGTTTTGATACACTATGTGTCATAAGTTTCCGCCTAATGTTCCCTAGGTGCTCCAGAATGCGTACCCGTAATGGTCGGCTGGTACGCCCTACATACTGGAGTCCACAGGGGCAATTTAGTAGATAGACTATGAATTCAGATTTACAGTTGATGAAATTTGACATTTTGAACTGTTCTCCTGTTGCTTTAGAGCTAAACTGAATTTTCTCTTTTGTTCCCTGTTTGCAGGCTTTACAGGTGTTACATCTGTGGAAACCTTTTACTTTCTGTAACCAATTTAAGTCCTGGCCTGTTGTCCTACTTTCTGGCCAGAAGAGGCTTGGTGCTAACCTCCTTTTAATATTATCCGCCCTCTTATAGATAACCTTGGGTTTCTCTGGGAGGTATTCTTTCAAGGTGGGGTCTCCCTGTAGCAGATGCCAGTGTTTATTCAGGATCTTTTGTATGCTCCCTGCATCTTGGCTATATTGTGTTAGGAAAGCAATATTAAACTCCTCTCTAGGTTTTGGTGGATTGGTTTTTAAAATGTCACTGCGTTTAAGCTTCCCTACTTCTATTATTGCTGTATCCATTTTTTCATTATCATAATTCTTTGCAATGAATCGGTTCTTCAGAATATTGGATTGTTCCCTATAAACATGATCATCGCTACAGTTTCTCCTGATTCTGCGAAACTGTCCTGGGGGTATGTTTTTCAGCCATTTCTTATGGTGGCAGCTAGTGTTAAGCAGGTAATTATTGCAGTCAACTGTTTTGAAGAAAGTTTTAGTCTTCAGTCTATTATCTTCTATGTAAATTGTTAGATCTAAAAAGTCTACCGAATTATTCCCTATGCATGTTGTGAAAGCTAGGTTCCTCTCATTATTGTTAATGTAATTTAGAAAGTGATTTAAGGTTTCATTGTTGCCTCTCCAGATAAAAAACACATCATCGATGTATCTCCGCCATAGCACAAGATCCGCACTGAATTCATGTTCCGACCAGATGGTATCGGTCTCCCAACTGTCCATGAACAAGTTGGCATAACTCGGTGCGAATTTTGTACCCATGGCTGTTCCGCACTTTTGTAAAAAATATGTTCCATCAAAATTAAAAAGGTTGTGTTTAAGAATAAAATTAATACTTTCTAAAATAAAGCGTCTTTGTTCTATGTGAACGGTGGCATCATTTATTAGCGTCCGTTCGATGGCTTTAATTCCATCATCATGTTTTATGGACGTGTATAATGAAGTCACATCGCAGGTGCACATTTTATAGCCTTCTTGCCAATCTATCTGTTCTAATATATTTAGAATTTGCGTGGTGTCTCTGAGATAGGACCGCATCTCCGCAACGTATGGCTGCAGAAATAGATCTATGTACTCCGACAGTCGAGACGTGAGCGAGCCTATCCCAGAGATAATGGGTCTACCTGGTGGTGCTTTAATGTCCTTATGGATTTTGGGCAGAAAATAGAATATTGGCATAACCGGGAATTTCACATTTAGATAATCATATTCTTTTTCATTCAGGACTCCTGTTGAGCTGCCCCTGTCTAGCAGAGTTTGGAATTCTACACAGAATTCTCTGTGGGGATTAGTCTTCAGACGTGCATAGGTGATGTCATCCGACAGTATCCTCTCTGCTTCACCCTTGTAGTATTCCGTGTCCATAATGACTACCCCCTCCCCCCCTTTATCTGCTTGTTTGAATGTAATAGCCTTTTCTTTCTCTAAGTTTTGCAATGCGATTTTTTCTTTCAAGGTTAGATTGTTCTTAGTTATCTTAGTAGCACCAGAGGTTAGTCTATCAAAGTCCTCCTGGATTTTCTGATTGAAGACTTCTAAGTTATGGCCTTTCGCCCAGCTTGGATAGAATTTGGATTTATTTTTTAGGTTTGAATGCTTGAACTCATCCATCTCTATATTCGCGTTAGCATTATTGTTCACTACATTCCTTGTTTGTGCATCTTTTGAAATAAAGAATTTTTTAAGGGTTAACTGTCTAATGTATTTGTGCGCGTCTATATACAGATTGAAACTGTTCGCCTTGGCAACTGGTGCGAAGTTCAGCCCCTTTTTTATTAGGTTACATTCATCTACATTTAATTCTTTTTTGCTCAGATTAAATATATTGTTCAAATCGCTGCTCTTTTTCTGTGTCCTTCTTCCTCCCCGCTTTCCTCGTGGGGCCTTTTTCTGAGTTTTGTGTTTGGGGTTTCTTTTTCTGTCTTGTTTTCTAACACTAGGAAGCGATTCTGAGTAACTAGGGGTGGTGCTTTGAGTGATTGGGCCTGTTCTAAAAAATGCCCTGCGTGTGGTCGGGGTGATCTTTGCTCTCTCACATGACTCTGTTCTCTATCCTGTCTTTCTCTATATGTGGTCCTCTGTTCCCTATGGGGGGATTTGTGTTCTCTTCCTTGGCTATGTTCCCTATGATGTTTACGGGGTGACCGGTAGTGTCTCCTTTGACTCTCTTCCCTCTCATAACGTCTCTCTCTATATTCCCGATTTGACCCATGATATTTATAAGGTGATCTACGATCCCTATCCCTGCTACGTTCTCTCTCATACCTGTTATCTCTACGTTCTAGTGGTGATCTAGCTCTGTAGTTGTATGCGGGTGGCTTGGCTCTATGATGGCTTTCCTGATAATCTTTGGAATAGTACTTGTGTCTCTGCCAGTTTTCCTCCCGGTCTCTATCTTGTTTATTTGCCTCTTCCCTTTTGTGACTGACTGCGTCCTCGGTACTGTGAGTTTTTATTTCTTTATTCTCTCCAGGAGTTTCTAGATCACCAACTTCCCGCCCTCTTGGTGGTATGTGTCTAGCCTCTGTATTGAATGATACATTTTTAGTGTTATCAAATTTGGAATAGGTCCTATGTTTGTCTATTTTGGTTGGATAGCTCGATATGTTGGTTCTTAAAGTTTTGTTGCTATCTTCTCTACTCCTATATTCAAACATTTTCCTATCCTTTGGGGTGGTAGGTGGGACTAGTGTGACCCTTTGCCATTTGGGGTTGGACCCTACTAAGTAGTCTTCCTCATCTCGTCTAAATTTCTTATTTTTAGACTCTATCAGATTTCTTTCTATAGCATCTATTTCATCAGCTAGTTTTTGGTCTCTATTTAGGAAGGTGGGGTTGTCTGTGGAAATTTCTAATCTCTTCTGAATTAAAGTAACTTCTCGATCAATTTCTATCAAGGTCTTTGTATGATGTTTAATGATTAGTTTCATTAGACTGAATGAACACGCATCCATAGTTTCTTCCCATTGGACATTATATTCTATGTCTGCTAATTCAAAGGAGGATTTTTTATCAAATCGTAAACCCCTAGGTATACGTTTGATGTCTAAGTATATCTCTAAATAGACTTTATCCCAGACCTTTTTGGTCTCTTTCTTAAGTAAATTCTCAAGTTTGTCAAACTCGTTATTTATTGTTTCTACATCTCCCATCTCCGCTGACTCAATTTCTCTCATTTTGTTCTCTATGTTGTTACTTCTGAAAATTATTTTTGTAAAAACACTCTCTTTAATTTCGACTGGGTTTTCCATCTCTATGGTTTCTTCTTCCATATTAGGAGCTTTTTGGGGTGCTGCCACCAGGATGGGATTAGAAAAGGCTCAGTGGTTGTTTGAACTGGGGCGCTCCCTGGAATGTGTGGCTAAAAAATGCTACAACACCTTTGATATATTAAAATATGTAGAAAAATAAAAAATTGTGTTTTGTGGTGTAAAAGAGTATAAAAATATATACTGGCCCTTTTGATGATTTTTGGTTGCTGCTTGACCTTGAAGAAGGGAACCCCGTGTCCTTCTTAACGTGGCAATGGGAGTGTGAAGACGATCAGCGCAAAACTCATGGACCTCACGATGTTGATGGAACAGGATGAAGTTGAATAAAAATGGAATAAAACACAGTATTAGTGTCACATATGTGGAGGATGGGGGGGATGGGGGGAGAATGGAGGAAGGGGTGATGGTGGAATTCCACTAAATAAACAATAAATGAAACATAAACATATAGTTTCAGTGACTCACACGGGCTTGTGTGAGACTTCGCCCTCAACGCAGACTGTAGTGGGTAAATGCAGACTCCTATGGTGGAGTCCCAATAAACATAAAACTCACACGGCCTAATGTGAGTTCTTGCCCTCAGAGGGTGATGTCAGCCTGTATAGGTGGTGTGAAGTCGTCTCAGCAAAATATCCCCCAATAGGTATAGTGTGTGAGTGTCTCCTCTCCCCGTTGCCCAAAAGACCAAGAAAATGTGTGCAAACCAGGGTTAGCAATATAACAGGTCTTTATTTGGTAACAGTTTGAGACATGAGCATAAACAAGCATACACGTTGAAAAAGCATATAACAATATAAATATAGCAAGGTGAATAAACAAAAAAACAAAAAGCACACTCACACTGAATTGTAACTTCTTTTGCCCAGCGTCGGCCGCGTGGTTTGATCCCGCAAGATCTCCTCCTCCGTTGTTGCTCTCACTGGCGCGTCCGGCAGTGGAACCGGAAGAGAGGATCTATACCGGATGTCCTGCGGTCGGCTGGGTCCCTCTCTCAATGAGCTCCGGCAGGGAACAACGCGTTTCGCAGTAAGCTTCGTCAGGTTCCTGCCGGATGCTCATTGTGTGCAGTCTATATAGGCGCCCCGATTTAATTAATTAGTAAAACACCTGGCTTTCATTAAAAGTTGTCCACTTCCAATAGACTAATGTAATGTCAATGTAAATCGAACCGATCATAGCCCTTGGATACAGGGACAATATACTTGTTATTGTAAACATTTCTCTAGTGTCAATATATTAAAATCAAACATTGTTTTAATAAATATTTTAAAATGTTTAAAAAACGTTTTAAAAAACAAACATCAATTCGCAGTGTGAAACATTATATTGTGGTGAGTATCATCAATAATCTTAAGCCTATGGACCTTTGCGGGCTCACACAGCCTGTTATAGTGGTTCTATGCCAGAGAGCTGTATCACTTAAACCATTATGCTGTCAGTGAACTTTTCTCCATTTGTTGTACAATGGTGCCATCATGTGGCTGAGTTTGGAAACTACATAGACATAGTTCTTCTCTCATGGTGACTCATGTTAGTAACAGAATGCTATTGGGATGTGGGCAGTGTAATAACCCAAATATATTAGAGATCTAAAAAATATTACAGATTTTTAGGGAACTTGAACATTAATAGCTGTTTGGACAAAAATAGATTAAACTTCAATACAGTTTGTAAAGGTGATCTTGTACAATGGTGCCATAATTTGGCTTAGTTTGGAAATTACAAAGACATAGTTATTCCCTAATGGTGACTAATGTTAGTAACAGGATGCTGTAGGACTGTGGGCACTGTAGCCACCCAAATTTATACACATTTAGACAAATATAAAACAATTCTAAAATAACTAGAAAAACTAAAAAATATAGATTTTAGGGAACTCGAACATTAATAACTAGTTGGACAAAAATAGATATTATTTCAATACAATTTATAAAAATGATATTGTTCATTAGTTGCCACGGTGGTATGCGTCAATTTGGTCTTCAAGGACTGGTTCGTGGTGGATTCATATTTAAGACGTGAACTCCTATTCAAAATTGTAGGGGAAAAAAATGGGATTTGGGGATTGAAAACGGATCAGTGTGTGTTTAAAGGAAGGCTGCAATGTCTATCTTTACATTGAGGCCTATGGGGGGCCAAGCTTTTCAATTTATAAATCCAAAAAGTTTCTTTTCTTGATAAAGTTGTCAGTCTGTCTCCACCCCTCAATGTGGTGGGACTTCCTCAATGCCCCTAAATTCAAGGCCAGATGGATCTCCTTGGTGGTGTAGTGCAAAATGTTTTGATACACTATGTGTCATAAGTTTCCGCCTAATGTTCCCTAGGTGCTCCAGAATGCGCACCCGTAATGGTCGGCTGGTACGCCCTACATACTGGAGTCCACAGGGGCAATTTAGTAGATAGACTATGAATTCAGATTTACAGTTGATGAAATTTGAAATTTTGAACTGTTCTCCTGTTGCTTTAGAGCTAAACTGAATTTTCTCTTTTGTTCCCTGTTTGCAGGCTTTACAGGTGTTACATCTGTGGAAACCTTTTACTTTCTGTAACCAATTTAAGTCCTGGCCTGTTGTCCTACTTTCTGGCCGGAAGAGGCTTGGTGCTAACCTCCTTTTAATATTATCCGCCCTCTTATAGATAACCTTGGGTTTCTCTGGGAGGTATTCTTTCAAGGTGGGGTCTCCCTGTAGCAGATGCCAGTGTTTATTCAGGATCTTTTGTATGCTCCCTGCATCTTGGCTATATTGTGTTAGGAAAGCAATATTAAACTCCTCTCTAGGTTTTGGTGGATTGGTTTTTAAAATGTCGCTGCGTTTAAGCTTCCCTACTTCTATTATTGCTGTATCCATTTTTTCATTATCATAATTCTTTGCAATGAATCGGTTCTTCAGAATATTGGATTGTTCCCTATAAACATGATCATCGCTACAGTTTCTCCTGATTCTGCGAAACTGTCCTGGGGGTATGTTTTTCAGCCATTTCTTATGGTGGCAGCTAGTGTTAAGCAGGTAATTATTGCAGTCAACTGTTTTGAAGAAAGTTTTAGTCTTCAGTCTATTATCTTCTATGTAAATTGTTAGATCTAAAAAGTCTACCGAATTATTCCCTATGCATGTTGTGAAAGCTAGGTTCCTCTCATTATTGTTAATGTAATTCAGAAAGTGATTTAAGGTTTCATTGTTGCCTCTCCAGATAAAAAACACATCATCGATGTATCTCCGCCATAGCACAAGATCCGCACTGAATTCATGTTCCGACCAGATGGTATCGGTCTCCCAACTGTCCATGAACAAGTTGGCATAACTCGGTGCGAATTTTGTACCCATGGCTGTTCCGCACTTTTGTAAAAAATATGTTCCATCAAAATTAAAAAGGTTGTGTTTAAGAATAAAATTAATACTTTCTAAAATAAAGCGTCTTTGTTCTATGTGAACGGTGGCATCATTTATTAGCGTCCGTTCGATGGCTTTAATTCCATCATCATGTTTTATGGACGTGTATAATGAAGTCACATCGCAGGTGCACATTTTATAGCCTTCTTGCCAATCTATCTGTTGTAATATATTTAGAATTTGCGTGGTGTCTCTGAGATAGGACCGCATCTCCGCAACGTATGGCTGCAGAAATAGATCTATGTACTCCGACAGTCGAGACGTGAGCGAGCCTATCCCAGAGATAATGGGTCTACCTGGTGGTGCTTTAATGTCCTTATGGATTTTGGGCAGAAAATAGAATATTGGCATAACCGGGAATTTCCCATTTAGATAATCATATTCTTTTTCATTCAGGACTCCTGTTGAGCTGCCCCTGTCTAGCAGAGTTTGGAATTCTACACAGAATTCTCTGTGGGGATTAGTCTTCAGACGTGCATAGGTGATGTCATCCGACAGTATCCTCTCTGCTTCACCCTTGTAGTATTCCGTGTCCATAATGACTACCCCTCCCCCCCTTTATCTGCTTGTTTGAATGTAATAGCCTTTTCTTTCTCTAAGTTTTGCAATGCGATTTTTTCTTTCAAGGTTAGATTGTTCTTAGTTATCTTAGTAGCACCAGAGGTTAGTCTATCAAAGTCCTCCTGGATTTTCTGATGGAAGACTTCTAAGTTATGGCCTTTCGCCCAGCTTGGATAGAATTTGGATTTATTTTTTAGGTTTGAATGCTTGAACTCATCCATCTCTATATTCGCGTTAGCATTATTGTTCACTACCTTCCTTGTTTGTGCATCTTTTGAAATAAAGAATTTTTTAAGGGTTAACTGTCTAATGTATTTGTGCGCGTCTATATACAGATTGAAACTGTTCGCCTTGGCAACTGGTGCGAAGTTCAGCCCCTTTTTTATTAGGTTACATTCATCTACATTTAATTCTTTTTTGCTCAGATTAAATATATTGTTCAAATCGCTGCTCTTTTTCTGTGTCCTTCTTCCTCCCCGCTTTCCTCGTGGGGCCTTTTTCTGAGTTTTGTGTTTGGGGTTTCTTTTTCTGTCTTGTTTTCTAACACTAGGAAGCGATTCTGAGTTACTAGGGGTGGTGCTTTGAGTGATTGGGCCTGTTCTAAAAAATGCCCTGCGTGTGGTCGGGGTGATCTTTGCTCTCTCACATGACTCTGTTCTCTATCCTGTCTTTCTCTATATGTGGTCCTCTGTTCCCTATGGGGGGATTTGTGTTCTCTTCCTTGGCTATGTTCCCTATGATGTTTACGGGGTGACCGGTAGTGTCTCCTTTGACTCTCTTCCCTCTCATAACGTCTCTCTCTATATTCCCGATTTGACCCATGATATTTATAAGGTGATCTACGATCCCTATCCCTGCTACGTTCTCTCTCATACCTGTTATCTCTACGTTCTAGTGGTGATCTAGCTCTGTAGTTGTATGCGGGTGGCTTGGCTCTATGATGGCTTTCCTGATAATCTTTGGAATAGTACTTGTGTCTCTGCCAGTTTTCCTCCCGGTCTCTATCTTGTTTATTTGCCTCTTCCCTTTTGTGACTGACTGCGTCCTCGGTACTGTGAGTTTTTATTTCTTTATTCTCTCCAGGAGTTTCTAGATCACCAACTTCCCGCCCTCTTGGTGGTATGTGTCTAGCCTCTGTATTGAATGATACATTTTTAGTGTTATCAAATTTGGAATAGGTCCTATGTTTGTCTATTTTGGTTGGATAGCTCGATATGTTGGTTCTTAAAGTTTTGTTGCTATCTTCTCTACTCCTATATTCAAACATTTTCCTATCCTTTGGGGTGGTAGGTGGGACTAGTGTGACCCTTTGCCATTTGGGGTTGGACCCTACTAAGTAGTCTTCCTCATCTCGTCTAAATTTCTTATTTTTAGACTCTATCAGATTTCTTTCTATAGCATCTATTTCATCAGCTAGTTTTTGGTCTCTATTTAGGAAGGTGGGGTTGTCTGTGGAAATTTCTAATCTCTTCTGAATTAAAGTAACTTCTCGATCAATTTCTATCAAGGTCTTTGTATGATGTTTAATGATTAGTTTCATTAGACTGAATGAACACGCATCCATAGTTTCTTCCCATTGGACATTATATTCTATGTCTGCTAATTCAAAGGAGGATTTTTTATCAAATCGTAAACCCCTAGGTATACGTTTGATGTCTAAGTATATCTCTAAATAGACTTTATCCCAGACCTTTTTGGTCTCTTTCTAAAGTAAATTCTCAAGTTTGTCAAACTCGTTATTTATTGTTTCTACATCTCCCATCTCCGCTGACTCAATTTCTCTCATTTTGTTCTCTATGTTGTTACTTCTGAAAATTCTTTTTGTAAAAACACTCTCTTTAATTTCGACTGGGTTTTCCATCTCTATGGTTTCTTCTTCCATATTAGGAGCTTTTTGGGGTGCTGCCACCAGGATGGGATTAGAAAAGGCTCAGTGGTTGTTTGAACTGGGGCGCTCCCTGGAATGTGTGGCTAAAAAATGCTACAACACCTTTGATATATTAAAATATGTAGAAAAATAAAAAATTGTGTTTTGTGGTGTAAAAGAGTATAAAAATATATACTGGCCCTTTTGATGATTTTTGGTTGCTGCTTGACCTTGAAGAAGGGAACCCCGTGTCCTTCTTAACGTGGCAATGGGAGTGTGAAGACGATCAGCGCAAAACTCATGGACCTCACGATGTTGATGGAACAGGATGAAGTTGAATAAAAATGGAATAAAACACAGTATTAGTGTCACATATGTGGAGGATGGGGGGGGTGGGGGGGAATGGAGGAAGGGGTGATGGTGGAATTCCACTAAATAAACAATAAATGAAACATAAACATATAGTTTCAGTGACTCACACGGGCTTGTGTGAGACTTCGCCCTCAACGCAGACTGTAGTGGGTAAATGCAGACTCCTATGGTGGAGTCCCAATAAACATAAAACTCACACGGCCTAATGTGAGTTCTTGCCCTCAGAGGGTGATGTCAGCCTGTATAGGTGGTGTGAAGTCGTCTCAGCAAAATATCCCCCAATAGGTATAGTGTGTGAGTGTCTCCTCTCCCCGTTGCCCAAAAGACCAAGAAAATGTGTGCAAACCAGGGTTAGCAATATAACAGGTCTTTATTTGGTAACAGTTTGAGACATGAGCATAAACAAGCATACACGTTGAAAAAGCATATAACAATATAAATATAGCAAGGTGAATAAACAAAAAAACAAAAAGCACACTCACACTGAATTGTAACTTCTTTTGCCCAGCGTCGGCCGCGTGGTTTGATCCCGCAAGATCTCCTCCTCCGTTGTTGCTCTCACTGGCGCGTCCGGCAGTGGAACCGGAAGAGAGGATCTATACCGGATGTCCTGCGGTCGGCTGGGTCCCTCTCTCAATGAGCTCCGGCAGGGAACAACGCGTTTCGCAGTAAGCTTCGTCAGGTTCCTGCCGGATGCTCATTGTGTGCAGTCTATATAGGCGCCCCGATTTAATTAATTAGTAAAACACCTGGCTTTCATTAAAAGTTGTCCACTTCCAATAGACTAATGTAATGTCAATGTAAATCGAACCGATCATAGCCCTTGGATACAGGGACAATATACTTGTTATTGTAAACATTTCTCTAGTGTCAATATATTAAAATCAAACATTGTTTTAATAAATATTTTAAAATGTTTAAAAAACGTTTTAAAAAACAAACATCAATTCGCAGTGTGAAACATTATATTGTGGTGAGTATCATCAATAATCTTAAGCCTATGGACCTTTGCGGGCTCACACAGCCTGTTATAGTGGTTCTATGCCAGAGAGCTGTATCACTTAAACCATTATGCTGTCAGTGAACTTTTCTCCATTTGTTGTACAATGGTGCCATCATGTGGCTGAGTTTGGAAACTACATAGACATAGTTCTTCTCTCATGGTGACTCATGTTAGTAACAGAATGCTATTGGGATGTGGGCAGTGTAATAACCCAAATATATTAGAGATCTAAAAAATATTACAGATTTTTAGGGAACTTGAACATTAATAGCTGTTTGGACAAAAATAGATTAAACTTCAATACAGTTTGTAAAGGTGATCTTGTACAATGGTGCCATAATTTGGCTTAGTTTGGAAATTACAAAGACATAGTTATTCCCTAATGGTGACTAATGTTAGTAACAGGATGCTGTAGGACTGTGGGCACTGTAGCCACCCAAATTTATACACATTTAGACAAATATAAAACAATTCTAAAATAACTAGAAAAACTAAAAAATATAGATTTTAGGGAACTCGAACATTAATAACTAGTTGGACAAAAATAGATATTATTTCAATACAATTTATAAAAATGATATTGTTCATTAGTTGCCACGGTGGTATGCGTCAATTTGGTCTTCAAGGACTGGTTCGTGGTGGATTCATATTTAAGACGTGAACTCCTATTCAAAATTGTAGGGGAAAAAAATGGGATTTGGGGATTGAAAACGGATCAGTGTGTGTTTAAAGGAAGGCTGCAATGTCTATCTTTACATTGAGGCCTATGGGGGCCAAGCTTTTCAATTTATAAATCCAAAAAGTTTCTTTTCTTGATAAAGTTGTCAGTCTGTCTCCACCCCTCAATGTGGTGGGACTTCCTCAATGCCCCTAAATTCAAGGCCAGATGGATCTCCTTGGTGGTGTAGTGCAAAATGTTTTGATACACTATGTGTCATAAGTTTCCGCCTAATGTTCCCTAGGTGCTCCAGAATGCGCACCCGTAATGGTCGGCTGGTACGCCCTACATACTGGAGTCCACAGGGGCAATTTAGTAGATAGACTATGAATTCAGATTTACAGTTGATGAAATTTGAAATTTTGAACTGTTCTCCTGTTGCTTTAGAGCTAAACTGAATTTTCTCTTTTGTTCCCTGTTTGCAGGCTTTACAGGTGTTACATCTGTGGAAACCTTTTACTTTCTGTAACCAATTTAAGTCCTGGCCTGTTGTCCTACTTTCTGGCCGGAAGAGGCTTGGTGCTAACCTCCTTTTAATATTATCCGCCCTCTTATAGATAACCTTGGGTTTCTCTGGGAGGTATTCTTTCAAGGTGGGGTCTCCCTGTAGCAGATGCCAGTGTTTATTCATGATCTTTTGTATGCTCCCTGCATCTTGGCTATATTGTGTTAGGAAAGCAATATTAAACTCCTCTCTAGGTTTTGGTGGATTGGTTTTTAAAATGTCGCTGCGTTTAAGCTTCCCTACTTCTATTATTGCTGTATCCATTTTTTCATTATCATAATTCTTTGCAATGAATCGGTTCTTCAGAATATTGGATTGTTCCCTATAAACATGATCATCGCTACAGTTTCTCCTGATTCTGCGAAACTGTCCTGGGGGTATGTTTTTCAGCCATTTCTTATGGTGGCAGCTAGTGTTAAGCAGGTAATTATTGCAGTCAACTGTTTTGAAGAAAGTTTTAGTCTTCAGTCTATTATCTTCTATGTAAATTGTTAGATCTAAAAAGTCTACCGAATTATTCCCTATGCATGTTGTGAAAGCTAGGTTCCTCTCATTATTGTTAATGTAATTCAGAAAGTGATTTAAGGTTTCATTGTTGCCTCTCCAGATAAAAAACACATCATCGATGTATCTCCGCCATAGCACAAGATCCGCACTGAATTCATGTTCCGACCAGATGGTATCGGTCTCCCAACTGTCCATGAACAAGTTGGCATAACTCAGTGCGAATTTTGTACCCATGGCTGTTCCGCACTTTTGTAAAAAATATGTTCCATCAAAATTAAAAAGGTTGTGTTTAAGAATAAAATTAATACTTTCTAAAATAAAGCGTCTTTGTTCTATGTGAACGGTGGCATCATTTATTAGCGTCCGTTCGATGGCTTTAATTCCATCATCATGTTTTATGGACGTGTATAATGAAGTCACATCGCAGGTGCACATTTTATAGCCTTCTTGCCAATCTATCTGTTCTAATATATTTAGAATTTGCGTGGTGTCTCTGAGATAGGACCGCATCTCCGCAACGTATGGCTGCAGAAATAGATCTATGTACTCCGACAGTCGAGACGTGAGCGAGCCTATCCCAGAGATAATGGGTCTACCTGGTGGTGCTTTAATGTCCTTATGGATTTTGGGCAGAAATTAGAATATTGGCATAACCGGGAATTTCACATTTAGATAATCATATTCTTTTTCATTCAGGACTCCTGTTGAGCTGCCCCTGTCTAGCAGAGTTTGGAATTCTACACAGAATTCTCTGTGGGGATTAGTCTTCAGACGTGCATAGGTGATGTCATCCGACAGTATCCTCTCTGCTTCACCCTTGTAGTATTCCGTGTCCATAATGACTACCCCTCCCCCCCTTTATCTGCTTGTTTGAATGTAATAGCCTTTTCTTTCTCTAAGTTTTGCAATGCGATTTTTTCTTTCAAGGTTAGATTGTTCTTAGTTATCTTAGTAGCACCAGAGGTTAGTCTATCAAAGTCCTCCTGGATTTTCTGATGGAAGACTTCTAAGTTATGGCCTTTCGCCCAGCTTGGATAGAATTTGGATTTATTTTTTAGGTTTGAATGCTTGAACTCATCCATCTCTATATTCGCGTTAGCATTATTGTTCACTACCTTCCTTGTTTGTGCATCTTTTGAAATAAAGAATTTTTTAAGGGTTAACTGTCTAATGTATTTGTGCGCGTCTATATACAGATTGAAACTGTTCGCCTTGGCAACTGGTGCGAAGTTCAGCCCCTTTTTTATTAGGTTACATTCATCTACATTTAATTCTTTTTTGCTCAGATTAAATATATTGTTCAAATCGCTGCTCTTTTTCTGTGTCCTTCTTCCTCCCCGCTTTCCTCGTGGGGCCTTTTTCTGAGTTTTGTGTTTGGGGTTTCTTTTTCTGTCTTGTTTTCTAACACTAGGAAGCGATTCTGAGTTACTAGGGGTGGTGCTTTGAGTGATTGGGCCTGTTCTAAAAAATGCCCTGCGTGTGGTCGGGGTGATCTTTGCTCTCTCACATGACTCTGTTCTCTATCCTGTCTTTCTCTATATGTGGTCCTCTGTTCCCTATGGGGGGATTTGTGTTCTCTTCCTTGGCTATGTTCCCTATGATGTTTACGGGGTGACCGGTAGTGTCTCCTTTGACTCTCTTCCCTCTCATAACGTCTCTCTCTATATTCCCGATTTGACCCATGATATTTATAAGGTGATCTACGATCCCTATCCCTGCTACGTTCTCTCTCATACCTGTTATCTCTACGTTCTAGTGGTGATCTAGCTCTGTAGTTGTATGCGGGTGGCTTGGCTCTATGATGGCTTTCCTGATAATCTTTGGAATAGTACTTGTGTCTCTGCCAGTTTTCCTCCCGGTCTCTATCTTGTTTATTTGCCTCTTCCCTTTTGTGACTGACTGCGTCCTCGGTACTGTGAGTTTTTATTTCTTTATTCTCTCCAGGAGTTTCTAGATCACCAACTTCCCGCCCTCTTGGTGGTATGTGTCTAGCCTCTGTATTGAATGATACATTTTTAGTGTTATCAAATTTGGAATAGGTCCTATGTTTGTCTATTTTGGTTGGATAGCTCGATATGTTGGTTCTTAAAGTTTTGTTGCTATCTTCTCTACTCCTATATTCAAACATTTTCCTATCCTTTGGGGTGGTAGGTGGGACTAGTGTGACCCTTTGCCATTTGGGGTTGGACCCTACTAAGTAGTCTTCCTCATCTCGTCTAAATTTCTTATTTTTAGACTCTATCAGATTTCTTTCTATAGCATCTATTTCATCAGCTAGTTTTTGGTCTCTATTTAGGAAGGTGGGGTTGTCTGTGGAAATTTCTAATCTCTTCTGAATTAAAGTAACTTCTCGATCAATTTCTATCAAGGTCTTTGTATGATGTTTAATGATTAGTTTCATTAGACTGAATGAACACGCATCCATAGTTTCTTCCCATTGGACATTATATTCTATGTCTGCTAATTCAAAGGAGGATTTTTTATCAAATCGTAAACCCCTAGGTATACGTTTGATGTCTAAGTATATCTCTAAATAGACTTTATCCCAGACCTTTTTGGTCTCTTTCTTAAGTAAATTCTCAAGTTTGTCAAACTCGTTATTTATTGTTTCTACATCTCCCATCTCCGCTGACTCAATTTCTCTCATTTTGTTCTCTATGTTGTTACTTCTGAAAATTCTTTTTGTAAAAACACTCTCTTTAATTTCGACTGGGTTTTCCATCTCTATGGTTTCTTCTTCCATATTAGGAGCTTTTTGGGGTGCTGCCACCAGGATGGGATTAGAAAAGGCTCAGTGGTTGTTTGAACTGGGGCGCTCCCTGGAATGTGTGGCTAAAAAATGCTACAACACCTTTGATATATTAAAATATGTAGAAAAATAAAAAATTGTGTTTTGTGGTGTAAAAGAGTATAAAAATATATACTGGCCCTTTTGATGATTTTTGGTTGCTGCTTGACCTTGAAGAAGGGAACCCCGTGTCCTTCTTAACGTGGCAATGGGAGTGTGAAGACGATCAGCGCAAAACTCATGGACCTCACGATGTTGATGGAACAGGATGAAGTTGAATAAAAATGGAATAAAACACAGTATTAGTGTCACATATGTGGAGGATGGGGGGGGATGGGGGGAGAATGGAGGAAGGGGTGATGGTGGAATTCCACTAAATAAACAATAAATGAAACATAAACATATAGTTTCAGTGACTCACACGGGCTTGTGTGAGACTTCGCCCTCAACGCAGACTGTAGTGGGTAAATGCAGACTCCTATGGTGGAGTCCCAATAAACATAAAACTCACACGGCCTAATGTGAGTTCTTGCCCTCAGAGGGTGATGTCAGCCTGTATAGGTGGTGTGAAGTCGTCTCAGCAAAATATCCCCCAATAGGTATAGTGTGTGAGTGTCTCCTCTCCCCGTTGCCCAAAAGACCAAGAAAATGTGTGCAAACCAGGGTTAGCAATATAACAGGTCTTTATTTGGTAACAGTTTGAGACATGAGCATAAACAAGCATACACGTTGAAAAAGCATATAACAATATAAATATAGCAAGGTGAATAAACAAAAAAACAAAAAGCACACTCACACTGAATTGTAACTTCTTTTGCCCAGCGTCGGCCGCGTGGTTTGATCCCGCAAGATCTCCTCCTCCGTTGTTGCTCTCACTGGCGCGTCCGGCAGTGGAACCGGAAGAGAGGATCTATACCGGATGTCCTGCGGTCGGCTGGGTCCCTCTCT
>NW_027456660.1:0-12951 GCF_040206685.1 Ascaphus truei | reverse complement strand
CGGGCCGAGAGGATTTAACCTCCGGGCGAGTAAATACTGGCCCAAGCAGCACAAGTGTTTGTTTTTTTAAATTTCCCTGCTCGCGCTGAAATTTCCCTGCTCGCGCTGCCTGAAAAAAAAAACTCCCCCTACCTGACAGCTGATTGGCGCGCGCTCCCAGGCTTTGTGGGTGCGCGGCCAGGCTCTATATGAGCCGGCCCCCAACGAACGGCCATTTTTCTGGCCGGAGATATGTTGGAGAGTACGAGAGTAAGTACTCTCCAATCCTCCATCCTGCGGCCCCTCTGCGCCTTCCCTGCCTCCTGCAGTTCCACCTTACTCCCCGCTTCCCCCCGATACCCGCGCATGGCTGGAGATGGTAGCGAGGTTCTCTCCCCGGCTCCCGCTTATCCGCGCGGGGCAGAGGTATCCCCCCTTCTTCCCCCCCCCCCTCGGCTTCCCGCGCCACTTCCCGCTTCCCCCGATACCCGCGTCACGGGGCGGGTGATGGTAGTGGTGGTTTGACCCCCTTCTCTCCCCGGCTTCCCGCGCCACTTCCCGCTTTAACCGATTCCCGCGCGGGGCGGGTGATGGTAGTGGTGGTGTTCCACGCTTACCCTGGCTTCCCGAGATCCCCGAGCGGGGCGGGTGATGGTAGTGGGGGCTTTCCTGGCTTCCCGCGCCACTTCCCGCTTCCCCTGATACCCGTGTGTGTGTGTGTGTGTGTGTGTGTGTGTATGGGAGAGAGAGAGTGTGTGTGTGTGTGTGTGTGTGTGTGTGTGTGTGTGTGTGTGTGTGTGTGTGTGTGTGCATGGGAGTGTGGGTTGTGTTTATGCATGCCTGGGAGTGTGTGTGTGTGTGTGTGTGTGTGTGTGTGTGTGTGTGTGTGTGTGTGTGTGTGTGTGTGTGTGTGTGTAGGATACCAGAAGTGTCAAATCACCCCGTCACCCTACCCAATCACCCCATCACCCCACCCAATCACCCCATCACCCCACCCAGTCACCCCACCCAGTCACCCCGTCACCCGTCACCCCACCCAGTCACCCCAGTCACCCCATGAAGTCACCCCGTCACCCCACCCAGTCACCCCAGTCACCCCACCCAGTCACCCCGTCACCCCACCCAGTCACCCCGAAACCCCACCCAGTCACCCCACCGTCACCCCACCCAGCCACCCAGTCACCCTGTCACCACACCCAGTCATCCCAGTCACCACACCCAGTCACCCCACCCAGTCACCCCGTCACCCCACCCAGTCATCCCAGTCACCCCGTCACCCCACCTCTCTCCCTCCCTCCCTCTCTCTCTCTCTCCCCCTCTCTCTCTCACACCCTCTCTCTCTCACACCCTTTCTCTCTCACACCCTCTCTCTCTCTCACACCCTCTCTCTCTCTCACACCCTCTCTCTCTCTCACACCCTCTCTCTCTCTCACACCCTCTCTCTCTCTCTCTCACACCCTCTCTCTCTCTGTCTCACACCCTCTCTCTCACACCCTCTCTCTCTCTCACACCATCTCTCTCTCTCACACCCTCTCTCTCTCTCACACCTTCTCTCTCTCTCACACCTTCTCTCTCTCTCACACCCTCTCTCTCTCTCACACCTTCTCTCTCTCTCACACCTTCTCTCTCTCTCACACCCTCTCTCTCACACCCTCTCTCTCACACCCTCTCTCTCTCTCACACCCTCTCTCTCTCTCTCACAGCCTCTCTCTCTCTCTCACACCCTCTCTCTCACACCCTCTCTCTCACACACCCTCTCTCTCACACCCTCTCTGCCTCTCTCTCACACCCTCTCTGCCTCTCTCTTACACCCTCTCTGCCTTTCTCTCACACCCTCTCTCTCTCACACCCTCTCACACCCCCTCTCTCTCACCCCTCTCTCTTTCTCTCACACCCTCTCTTTCTCTCACACCCTCTCTTTTTCTCTCACACCCTCTCTCTTTCTCTCACCCCTCTCTCTCTCTCACCCTCTCTCTGTGTCTGTCTCACCCTCCCTCTCTCTCTCACACCCTCTCTCTCCCACACCCTCTCTCTTATACCCTCTCTCACATCCTCTCTCTCTCACACCCTCTCTCAACCCCTCTCTCACCCTCTCTCTGTGTCTGTCTCACCCTCTCTCTCACACACCCTCTCTCTCTCTCACCCCCTCTCTCTCTCACCCAATCTCTCTCACCCTCTCTCTCTCACCCTCTCTCTCTCACCCTCTCTCTCTCACCTTCTCTCTCTCTCTGTGTGTCTGTCTCACACTGTTTCTGGATCTCTTATTTACCCTATATATCTTAACTGCCCTATACCAGCGTTTCCCAAACTTTTTTTTCCGTGACCCGGTTATTTTTGAACTTCTCCTTCGTGACCCACTAAAATTTTTATTGCCTAGAGGTAAAATAAAACCGTTATGAATGTCCATACAGATTTCATATATTCTCCCAATCCCCTCTATTCTCTCTCTCCCTCCCCCCCACCCTCTCTCTGACCTGCCCAGACGCACACAGTCACTGACCTACAGACATTCACACAGACAGACCAAACACACACAGCCACTGCTGGCCTGCACAAACACACACAGCCACTGATACACATACACACACACACACACACACACACACACAAACACACAGATACATACACACACTCTCTCCCCCATACACACATACACACACACACAGATCCATACACACACAGATCCATACACACACAGATCCATACACATACACAGATCCATACATATACACACACACACACACACACAAAGATACATACACACACTCTCTCCCCCATACACACACAAAGATACATACACACACTCTCTCCCCCATTCACACACACACAGATACATACACACAAAGATACATACACACAATCTCTCCCCCATACACACACACACAGATACATACATACACACACAGATACATACATACACACACAGATACATACATACACACACAGATACATACATACACACACAGATAGATACATACATACACACACAGATACATACATACACACACAGATACATACATACACACACAGATACATACATACACACACACATACATACACACACAGACATGGGCGTCCGCAGAAATTTTTTCAGGGGGGGGGCATAATTTATAACCACAGCGCAATGGCGGTCCCGGCTGCGGCACAGATTGGTCCCGACTTGGGAGTGAGACGGCTTTCATTGGTAGGTAGTGTTACCAATGAGAGCCGCATCACTCCCGAGTGCTACCAATGACAGTGCGCTGCGCTTCCTCCTGCGTAGCAGCATAGGCTAGCCTACCATTAGCTGCCTGCCGCGGCGCCAGGGGCACCCACCCACCTCCGTCCCGGTCCACCCACCCACCTCCGTCCCGGTCCACCCAGAGTCTGTTTTTGGCGTTTATAGCGCCGTAAACGTACTGTACGGCGCCATAAATGCCAAAAACACCCCAGGACTGCGAGTGATCCAGGCAGAGCCGCCAACAGAAATCATGGGGCCCAGGACAAATGAAAGGAGCAGGCCCCCCCCCAAACCCATAGCGCCCCCCCCCCGAACCCATAGCGCACCTACCACGAAAAAATATCTTTTAGAGCGCAACTTTTACTTAACTGTTTTCTTATAGTACTACAGAATAAAACATTACAATGCAACCTGTTTATTTTTATATTTTCAACAAAAGACATGTGTCTGCCTGCCTGGGTGGGTGAGTGGGTGAATGACAGTAGAATGACAGTGGGTGAGTGGGTGAATGACAGTGGGTGGGTGAATGACAGTGGGTGGTTGAATGACAGTGGGTGGGTGAATGACAGTGGGTGGGTGGGTGAATGACGGTGGGTGGGTGAATGACGGTTGAATGACGGTGGGTGGGTGGGATAATGACGGTGGGTGGATGAATGATGGTGGGTGGGTGGATGAATGATGGTGGGTGGATGAATGATGGTGGGTGGGTGGGTGAATGACAGTGAGTGAGTGGGTGGATGGGTGAATGACAGAGGGTGAATGACAGTGGGTGGGTGGGTGAATGTTGAATGTGGGTGGGTGAATGACGGTGGGAGAGAGTGACTGGGTGGGTGGGTGACTTTACAGTGACTGGGTGGGTGGGTGACAGTGACTAAAACATTACAATGCAACCTGTTTATTTTTATATTTTCAACAAAAGACATGTGTCTGCCTGCCTGGGTGGGTGAGTGGGTGAATGACAATGGTTGGGTGAATGACAGTGGGTGGTTGAATGACAGTGGGTGGGTGGGTGAATGACAGTGGGTGGGTGGGTGAATGACGGTGGGTGGGTGAATGACGGTTGAATGACGGTGGGTGGGATAATGACGGTGGGTGGATGAATGATGGTGGGTGGGTGGGTGAATGACAGTGAGTGGGTGGATGGGTGAATGACAGTGGGTGGGTGAATGTTGAATGTGGGTGGGTGAATGATGGTGGGAGAGAGTGACTGGATGGGTGGGTGAGTGACTGGGTGGGTGGGTGACAGTGACTGGGTGGGTGGGTGACAGTGACTGGATGGGTGGGAGACAGTGACTGGGTGGGTGGGAGACAGTGACTGGGTGGGTGGGAGACAGTGACTGGGTGGGTGGGAGACAGTGGGTGGGTGGGAGACAGTGACTGGGTGACTGAGTGACAGTGACTGGGTGGGACAGTGACTTGACAGTCACTGGGTGACTGAGTGACAGTGACTGGGTGGGACAGTGACTTGACAGTGACTGGGTGGGTGACAGTGACTTGGTGAGTGACAGTCAGTGAGTGGGTGGGTGACAGTGACAGTGGTTGACGTTGACAGTGGGTAATGGTGACAGTGGGTTATGGTGACAGTGGGTGACAGTGACAGTGGGTGACAGTGACTGGGTGGGGTGACTTACCTTGACCGGGTGGGTGCAGCTTGTCGCCGGACGCTTCCCCCTCCTGCCCCCGATATCCCCTTCTGCCCCATATATCCCCGCGGCAGCTGCCAGGGACGGGAGGTGGGTTTGGGGAGGGGGCGCGGGAGGAGGGCTCGGGGGGGGGCACGGGAGGTGGGCCGGGGGGCACGTGGGAGTTGGGTGCGCGGGATGCTGGCCAAGGGGGGGAAGCGGGCCGCAGCAGAGCTGGTACTTCCCCCTCCATCCCACGTTGGGAGTGGGAGGGGGAGCGGGCCGCAGCGGAGCTGGTACTTCCCCCTCCATCCCACGTTGGGAGCGGGAGGGGGACCGGGCCCCAGAGGAGCTTGGCTTGTACTTCCCCCTCCGTCCCACTTTGGGAGCGGGGGGAAGCGGGCCCTGCGCATGCGCGCCGAGACCGCGGGGAATCGGCGCCATTTTTTTAAACTTTTTTTTTTAAATTTATTTAATTAACTGTTGCTTGGCCGCGCAGGGGGCCCGGCCTGACCCACGGGGCCCGGGAAGCAGTACCCTTTGTCCCCCCTGTGCCCCCCCTGTTTGCGGCCCTGGATCCAGGGGGGGGCAAGCGCCCCCCCTTGCCCACCCCCTGCGGACGCCCATGCACACAGATACATACATACAGTACATACACAGATACATACATACACACACACATACACACACAGATACACACATACACACACAGATACACACATACACACAGATACACACACACAGATATACACACACACAGATACACACACACAGATATACACACACACAGATATACACACACACAGATATACACACACACAGATACACACACACACTCTCTCCCCCATACACACACACAGCCACTGATACACAAACACTCCCCTATATATACACACACACAGATACACACACACACAGATACACACACACAGATACACAGACACAGATACACACACACAGCCACTGATACACAAGCACTCCCCTATATATACACACACACACAGATACACACACACAGATACACACACCACTCTCTCCCCCATACACACACACAGCCACGGATACACAAACACTCCCCTATATATACACACACTATCTCTCCCCTATACACACACACGCAGCCACTGATACACACTCACCTATACACACACACACTCTCTCTCTCCCCTACACCCACACACTGATACACACACTCTCTCTCCCCTACAAACACACACTCCCCTATATATACACACGCACGCACCCACTGATGCATGCACCCACTGATGCACGCACCCACTGATGCACACACGCACACACAATTTATTACAGAGGCAGCGACGGATGTGAGTGACTGGAGAGGGGGGGGGCGGGGGAGAGAGGAAAGGCCCGCGATCCGAGCAGGCGGCTCCACGCCTCCCTCTGCCCGCCAGCGACCGCGCAGCCACCCCTGCGCCTATCTCCCGCACCAAGTGGACTGGGTGGAAGGGATCGCCAGGAACGAAGGCACAGGTGCGACCCCGCACCACTTCCTACCTCCTATCACGCCGGGCATCGTGTCCTGTGGGGGGGCGGAGCATGTCATGGGCGGCAACATCATGATGCGGGGCTGCAGTAGGAGCCCGAGTCAGCGAATCACCGTTGACACCCCAGCGATAGCAGACTGCACCACTTCAGCACTGTCCCGCACCTCACCTCGGGCCGCCGCAAGGAGGAAGGGGGGGCGCCGTGCGGCAAGCCTCGTTGCGACCCGGCAATTTTGCTTCCGTGACCCGGTGCCGGGTCGCGACCCACCATTTGGGAAACGCTGCATTACAGTACTGTATATATTATTAAATAATATTCTTATAAATGTGCATTATTCATGTTTCCTCATGTTTTACAAATGTTTTCTAAATGTTTATCCAATTTCAATCTGCCAGAAGAACTTAATAAAGACAGCATTATGTATTATTCATGATTATTTTTATATTTGTATTTTTTGGTTCCTAATAAAATAAAATTAATATTTATTCACATTCCTGCTAATCATAATCATTGACAACAACCACAACCCCCCCCCACCCCTTCAGTACACCAATGAATAAGAATGAATGACAAAACAACATGAATCAGTTAATGCTTTATTTAACTCTCAATTCTCACAATGCTGTGCAAATCAGATTTACATTTCAAAATCGAGAAGGGATTTTCCAAAGCGTTACCGTAAACTAAGCCTCAAAGGGTTGGGTGGGGGGTCAGTCATGTGCAGTAATCAGCTAGCTCCCATCTCAAAGAGGATTACACAATGGCAATATTCAGAAAATGAATGACTCTGTGGAGAGAGGGGGTTGGGTGACTCGTGCGCAGTAAGCTCCCATCTCTAAAAGGATTAGAGTACACGCAGGCGCAGTGAGGCGATTGACGCTCGGCTAGAGATGGATTAAAAACACAATGACTAACTAACTTCAGAAAATTAATGACTGTGGAGGTATCTGTCGATAAGAGTTTGTGTGCGCGTGGGGGAGGGATGTAGGATTAGTCGTGCAGCAGTTCAAAGAAATAACATACTGTACTGTAGAGTACAGTAATTTCAAAAGGCAGTTCATCATAATAATGTAATTTGATCCCTAGACCCCCCAAATACAGTACATAAAATCACACAAATCAACAATGTGCAAACGCACAGATTTAATATCGTAATATCAAGATTATTTTTGCAGGCTTGTGGATAAAATAACAGTTAAAAGTTACAGGCGCATGAGCAGGAATAAACTAGCTCCCATCCGAAAGAGGATTACACACAGGCGCATAGAGAGGTGATGCTCTGTGCAAATTAAATTCGAGAAGGGATTTTCCAAAGCGTTGCCGTAAACAAAGCCTCAAAATTCCAATCTCAAAGAGAATTACACGCAGGCGCAGTGAGGCTTTGTAGCTCGGCTATGGACGGATTCAGAACACAATGGCAAGATTCAGCAAATTAACGACTCTGTGAAGAGGGGGGGTTGGGTGACTCATGCGAAGTAAGCAGCTCCCATCTCAAAAAGGATTACATGCAGGCGCACTGAGGCTTTGTAGCTCGGCTATGGATGGATTAAGAACACAATGGCAAGATTCAGAAAATTAACGACTCCGTGGAATTTCAAATCTTTGAGCTAGCGTTCGTGGGGGAGGGGGCTCCAGAGTACAGCTGCATGAAGTTCAAAGCTAAAGACATACTTTAATTTCAAAAGGCAGTTCATCATAATAATACACCCCCAAATACAGTAAGTAAAAAGCACATAAATCAACCATGTGCAGTTAAACGCACAGGGTCGCTGTCAAAAGCTACAGCACAGATTGAATATCATAATACAGTAAGATGGTTTTTGCAGGCTTGTGGAGAAAAAAAAATTACAATAAAAAACATTTTTTTAATTTTTTTTGGTCACTCAGGCAAGCAAGCAGTGGTGGGCGAAGTTACAGGCGCATGCACAGTAAATTCCTGCTGTTAAGCAGGAATGTGATTGAAACCAGACACACGTTCAAAGGAATGGTGTGGGAGAGATGTACTGCATTGCACAGAAGATAAGAAGTTGAAATACCCTGCAGTGCAGTTAATTATCCTGAGCGAGGGGAGAGCGCTGTATATGCAGAAATGTGACACTGTTACAGTACTGTACACGCCTATGCGTTTCAACAATTTTCAAATGAGACATACTGTACAGCAGCAAAGCACTGCAAATGCATGTATACTTTAAATATGTACATTTACAATTACTGTGTGCGCACACACAGACTGTGTACTGACGTAGGTTGAACCGCGAAGGTATTAGACTTCCAAGGCAACAGCTCGCAAACGCCTGCCTGAGTTTTTACACGGCATTGCAGTATTGCAGACAGCGAGAATAAAATGCTAATATCACGAGCGCGAAAATAACGCAGTTCACTCCGGGCGAAAACGACAAAAAAACGCACCTAACCGGGATAATCTGAAAGCCGCGGATCTAGCCGACTTAGACTCAGATCGGCCGCCACTGTACATATCCATAATCAGTGGCAAATGATGTCTTTAAGGTGTCTGTCTGTATTTCTTGGGTCCACAGGTACAGTATGGCAACCTTTGTGAAATAAGGTAAAGAACCAAATAGTGTGGACTGATAAAAAAAATTTAAGCTACAGATAATAAAATATAATTGTGGCGATGAGAGAGTTAACCAGGCCAATAATAAAGGTATTATGCCCGGCTGGTTAACCCTAAACCGTGTTGGGACATAAGGGGTTAAAATGTATTGCAACCATCAGCCTATGTTTTCCCCTACACCACCTTTATTGTCCCTATT
This sequence comes from Ascaphus truei, assembly GCF_040206685.1. Classification (NCBI taxonomy): domain Eukaryota; kingdom Metazoa; phylum Chordata; class Amphibia; order Anura; family Ascaphidae; genus Ascaphus; species Ascaphus truei. Next base: position 3,850 of record NW_027456660.1, on the reverse strand, counting down.
TTGCAGCTAAAAAGCTAGCTGCAGTTACAATGAATGAATGAACTATATGCTAACTGTATTTGCGACACAAGGGGGAGCTGCTAGCGCTGTGCCAAGTGCTGATTGAAGAAGTGTGCCCGTGAATAAGTAGCTACTCTCAAGATAGGTATCAGTTTTCAGCCCACAAACGATGAAACCGCAAAGTCAATTGAATAAGTGGTCTGCGGTTTAGCTGAAGTGCCTTCTTGCTACATAGTATCCTGCCGTTTTGTTATCCACTTGAATTGGAGTAGTGGCGCGTGTCTGCGGTTACGGATTAAAGCCAGGACGGATACATTGAATGACGACTTGTAACCCAGACCGAGTATAGGTCAAACCGCAACCCACATCACAGAGTCCCTTCAATTAAGTGGATAACTTGCATTGGGAAAGAGCTAGCACTCTAATTTTTGGAGTGCAGCTAGGTAAAAAAAAAAACATGAACAAACATATAAGGTTTATAATTGTTGCTTAAGCAGAACATACATTTATAAATAAACTGTACTGTAATGGTGTTTTAAAATGTACAGGACGGAATCCTTTCCTGTCCTGAATCCATTAACATGCCCATATGTTATTGATGAATGAGCTGAGGGATTTTTCATATCCGAACTTCAAAAGGCACCCTGCTAAGGTGGTGCCCCAGTTTCTGAGAAGTTTGGAGTTGAAAAGCCTCAGAGACTCTAGGTGTTAGGGTGGCCAGGATATTGTTAATTGCCAGACTTGCTGTCGCCAGGTAAGGGGTTGGGCCCGGTATGCTAAGCAGCTCAGGTGTGAGGTTAGCACATGCTCTGTGCAAACCAGGAAGCAACTTCTGCCCTCTTTGTAAGGTACTGGCAAGTCGGGGATAGGTGGGGAAAATTATTCTCACAAGAGGATTGGGTGTATATGTTAGCTATAGGACCCGTAACCCTATAAAAATGCCTGCAGCACAGTCCCAGTCAGATTCATCTAAGCTTTTCCAAGAAACTTCCAAGTTACAGCGTCAGCAGTTCTGGTGTGTGAGGGGTTAACCTACATCGTAACGAAGATTAGCACCCTCTTCCAGAATTCGTTTAAGCTAAGGATTCCAGAACTAATCCTGTAAGGACTCTACGAACTAATTCCTTTTGGCGGATACTGGGCTGGCAAGTTGCGCCTCTAGCGAAGGACTGTCGCAGGACTCAAACCGCGCACCCACTTGCATGCATGCATGCAGGGGTGCCTAGAGACTTTGATTTGTTCTGTGGACATTTTATTTCATTTCCCCATCCCAGTAAGTGTATATTGACTGTAATTGTGAAGTATTGTGTGTTTGTCTTGAAAGGAAATAAATTACAATTTATTTTACTCATCTTGTGTGCTCAGTCCAGAATCCTGGTATAATTTGTTGGTATGCCCTGGTCTACTGTGACAGGCTTATATATTAACTGGTGGCAGCGGTTGGGCGCTGACTGAGCCTATGGTATAGTCTCCTGCGGGATTCTATAAAATAGTGGGGGAAACTCGTAGATTGTGAGCTCCCCAGACAAGTGGTAACTTACACACACTTCACAAGAGCATGAGATAAGTACACCTTCCCCATTGCCATATACCCGTGCTAGCATCACACCATGAGTCAACGCTCAGGACGGTTCCGATCCTGGGACTGAGTACGGATCGTGGAACGGTGTGCAGGCTATGGCCAACCGACAGACGGTCGGTTAAAGGTGCAGGTGGAGGAGGACTTAGAACATCACAAAGCCAGACTGGCTCCAACGGAGGGGCATGGACCCTTAGCTGCAGTTGCAGTGTACACCAATCAGCCTGGAGTGCAGGAGGTTAATCCAGCTTCGGAGCTGCAAGGACATGGGGAGGGAGCGGTGACCACCTGAATATTGGTGGCTTGGCGCCAGTGGGTGCGGGGGAGGTAGTCGCTGCGGCTACCGGGCTTGGCGCCAGTGGGTGCGGAGGATATCCCTTGAGGAAGTGTGCGCAAGCGCACGAAACGCGTAGAGTTTTTCTTATACTGTCTGGACGATCTGAGGAGAGGAAGGTCAAGTGCTGAGTGCTGTGGCTTTGGAGCTGAAAGAGGAAAGATCTCTGCCCGAAAGCCCTGTCGAAAGTCCCGCCTACCTCTGACGACACATCCGGTGGCGTCACTACCGGTTTCGGAGAGTACGGGACACAGAGGAGCACGCCGGTGACGTCACTTCCGGTTCCGGGAAGCGCGAGAGACGGAGGAATACGCCGGTGGATCATATTTCCAGCTTGTGGAGGACAGACCTCATCTGCCTGTTTGGCGCTCATTGCCTTTATCCTTCAGCCGTCCTACTGAGAAACTGCTAAACATCCTTCTGGAACTTGAATCATTCCAACTGGAATTCCAGGACTTTACCTAATTGGACTTATTAGGCGCCGGTATCTCTTTTTGTTTTTCCATTTCCCTGATTGTACTATCAGTATTCCACCAGGCTGCCTAGCACCCCATAGGGGCTCACCCTCATATAGGGTTTATTGATTGTTATCACCAAATCATTAGCGCTAATTCTACATCACCTTTTTTCCTTTAACTTATGTGGGAAGGGGCAATGAAGCAATCAGGATCTGGATTGGCAATTCATCAGGCAATCATGTATCATTCAGATGTTGTAACAAAGACATTGGGCATACAGTTTACAATCAGTTATATAGGATTCAAGCCCTATACCCTAACATTGGGTGCCAGGTATTGGTTAACAATTAGCTGCACCCAATTACCTTTTGCCAGCTAACGTGGGAAGCATTTTGGGGCATGCACCCAGGTAGCTGACACATGCACACATTCCCTGACTTGGGGTCTCATTTTCTTAACCCCACACTAAAGAAGTGGCGCCTCTCAGTCTGCCAGAAGAGGATCTGGACAGGAAAACCTTTGTCTGCAAGTGTGAATTATAACACCTATAGACCACTCAAGTTCTGCTCTTCTCCGCCCTAGCATAAACAATCAGGGTGGGGGAGCCTTTGATCAGGGGCCCTGGTGTAGACATATGGGTGCCCCCTTGGACATTAACATACTGCAGGGCCAGTATCTTTCGCGGGCATTTTACTAGGCACCAAATACAGTATATTTTCACAAGCATATATATTCAAATAATCCGTTCGGCTGGGCCGAGCGGGCTACAAATTGCAAGATCCTCATGCCGGGGAGGATTCTACACGGTGGCTAATTTTCAGCTCGCTGGGACCGATCGAACCGGAGTTAAAGAAATACATTTTAAATGCACATTTACAGAAGTTGCATTTCTCTGCCATTAAAGTCAATGGCAGAAACCCAAATTAAACAATTAACCATAGTCCGTTCTGTTGCTCAGAGAGGGTCGGTATTTGCCATGCAGTCATGCCGGAATGATGACTACCTGCTGGCCAAATTCCAGCCTTCTAGTCCTCACAGAACTGGAGATATGGGTTTACACTTATCACACTTTCTTACTTAGGGCCTTATGCAGAGAGGAACGTTATTTAATGTGAAAACGGCAAGAAAATAGCCACAGAATTGGAGCAAGTTATGGTCGTATGCAGAAAGCTTCGTTACCTCATTTTTCTGATGAGATTCAAAATTGCCAAGTTTTTCTGGCTAGATTGAACTCACTATAATATAGGGCAGAATGGCGAGTTGCAGTGCATCTATGCTACCTGCATACCACCCTATTTTAACATGGCGAATTTACCAATCTCTCCACGTGTTTGGCAATTTTTAAAGTAAAGAAACCTGCTGTGGAGAATTTTATGAACCTCTCCATGTTCTCTGCAGGAGAAGCTTCTCTGGGAAGTTTTTTCTCCAAAATATGGTGCTATTTCCCTTCTCTATCCTCTCTGCATAAGCCCCTTAGTG
>NW_027456659.1:0-7500 GCF_040206685.1 Ascaphus truei | reverse complement strand
CACGCACAGAGACACGCACGCACAGAGACACGCACGCACAGAGACACGCACGCACAGAGACACGCACGCACAGAGACACGCACGCACAGAGACACGCACGCACGCACGCACACAGACACGCACACACACAGACACGCACGCACACAGAGACACGCACACACACAGAGACACGCACACACACAGAGACACACACACACAGAGACACAGACACACAGAGACACAGACACACAGAGACACAGACACACAGAGACACAGACACACAGAGACACAGACACACAGAGACACAGACACACAGAGACACAGACACACAGAGACACAGACACACAGAGACACAGACACACAGAGACACAGACACACAGAGACACAGACACACAGAGACACAGACACACAGAGACACAGACACACAGAGACACAGACACACAGAGACACACACACACAGAGACACACACACACAGAGACACACACACACAGAGACACACACACACAGAGACACACACACACAGAGACACACACACACAGAGACACACACACACAGAGACACACACACACAGAGACACACACACACAGAGACACACACACACAGAGACACACACACACAGAGACACACACACACAGAGACACACACACACACACTCACACACAGAGACACGCACGCACACACAGAGACACGCACGCACACACAGAGACACGCACGCACAGAGACACGCACGCACAGAGACACGCACACAGACACGCACGCACACAGACACGCACGCACACAGACACGCACGCACACAGACACGCACGCACACAGACACGCACGCACACAGACACGCACACAGACACGCACGCACACAGACACGCACGCACACAGACACGCACGCACACAGACACGCACGCACACAGACACGCACGCACACAGACACGCACGCACACAGACACGCACGCACACAGACACGCACGCACACAGACACGCACGCACACAGACACGCACGCACACAGACACGCACACAGACACGCACGCACACAGACACGCACGCACACACAGACACGCACACACACACACAGACACGCACACACACACACAGACACGCACACACACACACAGACACGCACACACACACACAGACACGCACACACACACACAGACACGCACACACACACAGACACGCACGCACACACAGACACGCACGCACACACAGACACGCACGCACACACAGACACACACGCACACACACAGACACGCACACACAGACACGCACACACAGACACGCACACACAGACAGACACGCACACACACACAGACACGCACACACACACAGACACGCACACACACACAGACACGCACACACACACACAGACACGCACAGACACACACACGCACACACGCACACACGCACAGACACGCACAGACACGCACACACCGCACAGACACGCACACACGCACAGACACGCACAGACACGCACACACACGCACAGACACGCACAGACACGCACACACGCACAGACATGCACAGACACGCACAGACACGCACAGACACGCACAGACACGCACACACACGCACACACACGCACACACACACGCACAGACACGCACAGACACACGCACACACACGCACACACACGCACACACACGCACACACACGCACACACACGCACAGACACAGAGACACACACAGACACAGAGACATCCCCGATCCAGCCAATGAAACGCCCCCTCCCGTAATAGCCACGCCCCCTCCTGTAATAGCCACGCTCCTGCTCTAAAAAATTTGCAGGGCAGCGATTGCTCTTGCTTGGAGAGATGGTGACGTCATTGCTCTCCAAGAATGAGCGCGGTCAGCGGCACAGGGGACTCAGCCTAACACTTTAGGGAACTATCTCTTATATAAGCGTTGGAGCTTCCATGAATTCTGCAATTATGTATTTATTAGAATCAAATAGGCTCCCACCTTTTTTTTTTTTTTTTTTTTTTTCAAACCTTGTAATGCACTATAAATTATTATTATTATTATTATTATTTGCGTATACCCAGGGGTGCCATTTACATGCCACAAAACACAGAAGAACAATTGCCCTATTTCAAACTGAATAACAATGTGGTACAGGATTATGTGAATTCAAGAATATCACATGTTGTATTTAATTCAAATAATCTTTATACATTTTAATCCAACCGTTATCCCCATACTGGCAAACCCTACATATCTATAAGGGAGATGTCCTTATACATAGCTAAAAAATGCATTGCTTTACATTTTCTGTTGGTGAAAGGTATTTTATCTCATATCACCCTCAATGTTCTCCCAAAAAATAATATTATAGTTTTCTATGTAAAAATGCAAACTGTTATACCTACACCCCTTTTAAACATTTTATTATTTGACATTTATATATATTTATATTTTAAGGTGAAAATATTTTTTTTTTACAGCCTGCAAAATATAGCAAAGGAAAATTACCGAAGTCTCCATTACGATTTTTACCACAACTACTAGAGGTAATATTCACACTCTTTGTACTCAAATTGTCCTCCGAAGGGCATGCCAGCATCATTTTATTTTTTTCATTTGACCTGAACCGGGTATCCCACAGAGCTCATTGGCTCAATAGAAAAGCCGTGACATCATCTATTGGTGATATCGGTGGCTATGTTTGTAGTTCGTGGCCATATTTATCAATTTTTGTATGTCAGAACTGACACAAAAAAAAATACAAATATCTCTGGAAAACTGCATATCTCCATGGGAACCCCCCCAGTGCAGGAAGGATTTAAAATAAGTTTTAAAATACTACCAGCCGGTAATGCCTTTTTAATATTTGTAAAAAGAAGTTACTAAAGACAGAAAGTTGTATATTATTATTAATTCCCAATTATGAGATTTAATTATTTTCATTGATTTTCAAATACATTTCAGCTTTTTAATCTGTCAATCTGTGGAGTTTGTTTTTCAGTTATTGCCAGTGGTGGATTTACAATTTTGCCGCCCTTCAGCCCATACCTTTTTGCCACCCCTACATTTTTCGTCTCACCTTCGAAACATCAAATGAATCGATAATATCACCAAATGACAACGATGAGAGTAGTTCTGATTCTATAGTGAGAATCCCTTCCCCAGTACACATACCCCCTCTCCTCAACAGGGCCGCAGACAGATTTCCCAGGACTAGAGTTACGTCTGGGTCCCCCCCCCCTCCCCGTGGAGTCGGCGGTATTGCAAGCCCCACCCCCCATTTCACACCTCATGAGCCCCCTCTATTTCCCCCCTCTTCCCATGTATTTCTCTCCCCTCCGTCTCACTCCCTCTTCCTCACTCACCCCCTCCCGCCTTGCATATATTTATCTCCCATGCGTCTCACTCTTAATCCCTCTTTTCCTCACTAACTCCCTCCCTCGCCCCCTCTCATTTGCCCCCACCTTCCGTCATTGACCCCACTCTCACTCAATCCCCCCCACAAAATACATAATAAAAAGACACCCTCCCCCAATACATATTAAAAAGATCCCACCCCCAATACATATTAAAAAGACACCCTCCCCCAACACATATTAAAAAGATCCCACCCCCAAAACATATTAAAGTCATCCCCAATACATTTTAAAAAGATATCCCCCACCACCCTAGTACATATTAAAAAGACCCCACTCCCCCAATACATATAAAAAGACCCCCACCCTCCCAATACATATAAAAAGACTCCACCCAATACATATAAAAGACCCCCACTTCCTTCCCCAAATACATATAAAAAAATAGACTTGCCTTGTGGATGGCCAGGCTGGGCCCGGTGGCTGCAGGGGGCCCAGTGGCCAGCGCTGCAAGTTGGCCCCAATCTCTAGCCATACCCGGCTGACGGTTGCGGCTGGGCCCTGGCTCTCCATCAGCTGCAGGCCTCTTCCTCACTCTGTCCCATGCCGAGCTTCCAAAGTCAGCACGCACTGAGGTCCAGCTTACTTCCGCTCGGGCTGACGTCAGAGAAGTCTGTCGCGTGCTGCCAAAGTTGGAAGCTCCGCTTGGGACACAGAGTGAGGAAGAGGCATGCAGCTGATGGAGAGCCAGGGGCCAAGCCACGACTGGCAGCCGGGCCTGGCCAGAGATCGGGGCAAACTTGTAGCGCCGCCGCCGGGCCCCCTGCAGCAACCGGGCCCTGAACACCTGTCCCGGCTGTCCCCCGTCGGAGGCCCTGCACCTCCATACACATAATACCCCCCTCCCACCAGTACACATAATACTGCCCTCTCCTCAATAAACATAATAGTGCCCTCTCCTCAATAAACATAATACCGCCCTCTCCTCAATACACATAATACCGCCCTCTCCTCAATACACATAATACCGCCCTCTCCTCAATACACATAATACCGCCCTCTCCTCAATACACATAATACCGGCCTCACCTCAATAAACATAATACTGCCCTCTCCTCAATAAACATAATAGTGCCCTCTCCTCAATACACATAATACCGCCCTCTCCTCAATACACATAATACCGCCCTCTCCTCAATACACATAATACCGCCCTCTCCTCAATACACATAATACCGGCCTCACCTCAATACACATAATACTCCCTTCTCCTCAATACATTAGAGCCCGAATTATCCGACCTTCGGTTATCTGACCTTCCATTTTATCCAACATCTGCGCGCACGACCCGCTCCCGCCGCTCGCAGCATATCTGCATTGCGAGCAAGCATTGTAGCTTTGTTTGCTCGTCTAGTGTTAAACATGACAAGTCAAAAGAGAAAGAGAGTGGTTCTTTCAATTAAACAAAAATTTGAAGCCTTAAAGAGATTGGGCAAAGGCGAGTCCATGAAAGAAATTGCATCCGAATTAGGTGTTGGGTGAGTTATGGTTAGTGACTGGAAGAGAAAAAGAAGTGAGTTGGAAAAGTGGTGCTCTCATCGGTTACTCAAGGGATGGGCTGAAAGATAGGAAAACAATGAAAAATGTGATTATGAAAAAATGTTATTATGAAAAGGTCAGTGAAACTTTGTTCTTATGGTTCACACAGCAAAGAGATAAGGGAATGCCTATCACCAGACCGATCCTGCATGATAAAGCTCTAATTTTCCAAATGAATGAAGGGGAACATGATTTCACGGCTAGTGTAGGCTGGCTTAATCGCTGAAAAAATGGTACGGGAATACGGGGTGAGGCAGCTCAATATCTGTGGCGAAAAACTATCGGCAAATTCTTTTGAATTTAAGAAATTTAAAGCAATATTTCACAGTCTCATCGACAATGAAGGATTTCACGTGAGCATATATATAACTGCAATGAAACAGGCCTTAGCTATTAAATGTTACCTTCAAAAACTCTAGCTTCCCGGGCTGAAGCTCCAGCTCCTGGCTATAGACGAAGTAAGGAAAGAGTGACAATTCTAGCCTGCAGTAATGATACAGGTAACCACAAAGTGAAACTCACATTAATTGGGAAGGTCAAGAACTCACAGGCTTTCAAAAACCTACTGTAACTGTTACTGCTTTACCAGTTTTGTACAAGAATCAGAAGAGTGCATGGATGGATTCAGAAATTTTCCGAGACTGGGTTTTCAAACTAATTGTTTCTTCAGTAGAACAACACTTACCAAGGAAATAAATCCTTGTCATGGATAATGCACCTAATGCACTCCCCAATTCATATCCTAATGAGGATGAACTGGGGAGTGGGGACATTAAAGTACATTTTCTTCCTCCTAATGTCACCTCATTGTGCCAACCTATGTACCAAGGTGTGCTTGCAGCTTTAAAGAAAAAATATCGTCATATGCTTTGAACTTCGCTCAAGCAATAGATGATGGAGATGATATGCTAGATAAACTAAAGAAAGTTAATCTACAGTAAAAGATGTTTTTTTTTTTTTTTTTATTGGATAGCACAATCATGGGCAGATATTGAACCACAAACTTTGTACAGATCATGGAGAAATTTGCTTTCAGAAGACGAAGCACAAGAAATTATGGCCGAAAATTCCGATAACCTGCTACATTTATTACAACAAATTCCATGCATTGAGGAATTTAATGATAATGATATAGATGAATGGATGGACAAAGACGAGCAACAGGAGTTGACTGAACACGACATAATAGCTCTGGTAAATCAGGATGAAGAGATTGATGCTGGGACTGGGATGGGACATGACCGAATTGAGAGAATGAGTCATAACGAAGGAGTCAATGCACGCGAGGCGGCACTGGTTTACGTTGAACAACAAGGGGAGGCAACTGCTACTGATGTCATGTTATTGAGACGGTGGCGCGACATTGCTGCAAGAAAGAGAAACAATGCTGGGAAACAATTGTCAATAACTAATTTCTTTAAGCAATAAGGCTGCGATTATAGTGCCTGCGGCGTTGTGTGCCACCAAAACAAATTCCTGCAATCGTCAAAGGTTCACATAATGTGCGCGACCGTGCGGAGGCACGATGGAGAGTCAGAATCCAGGAGAGACAAATTAATTTGTATCTCCAAGAAATGGCCGCGTGAAGTCAGTCACGTGAAGCGGTTCAGCCAATGAGGGCGAACAGCTCGCGTGAAATCACAGCCACATCTCCCTTTTACCTCCCGATGTCTCCTGCCTTCAGTGCAAATATCGCACGCGCACCGCACGAGTCACATGATACAGTCGCACTGCAGAAGGCAATTGTGGCCTAACTGTTGAATAATTATGTACTGTTTTAATAAACCAAATACATGTGTATGTATGTAGTATACAAACTTACACTGTACTGTATTTAATATATTACAAAGTTATACTGCATTAATATTGGATTTTTTTCACTCTCCCCTCATATTTCCGTATTATCCAACACGGTCTTGGTCCTGTTTAGGTCGGATAACCGAAACTCTACTGTACACATAATACCGCACTCTCCTCATGCACATAATACCGCCCTCTCTTCAATACACATAATACCGCCCCCTCCCTAATACAGATAATAGGGCAAATGGCAAATCCACCACTGGTTATTGCCCCTGCTCGGCTCTGCTCAAGGCCATCTCCTCTCTGCTCCTTTTATATCTACAAGCCTTTGATACCTAAAACATTTGTCACTTGCTGCTCCCTTTCTCTGGAACTCATCCCCTCCTCTATATGCCAATGCCAAGTTTCTTCTCCATATCTTAAAGCCCCTTTTGAAATCTAACCTACTGTAAATATAACAAAATACACGTTCAACTACCCTCTCTTATCCATTCTCTATTAACCAGTACATTTTTATATACTTCTACTGTCTCTGTAAATCTCCTAAAATAACACTAAGGCTGGGGCCATAGAGGGGGTAGCAGGGCTGAGGCGCGCTGACGCTGAGGCTCGCCTGCTGAAATCTGCGCGATTTCATGCCCATGCAGGCGAGCCAGCGGGCGCGATCGGAGGTGGGGGGAGACTGAGGGAGGCGGGGTAGTGACGTCGCTGGGCCAACCGCCCGCGACGCACCGTCGTCACGGCGCCGTGACGTTGACGCTGCTCCGCACTGATCGGATGTTTTCAGCCGACAGCGCTCTGAAAAACAG
>NW_027456658.1:0-12984 GCF_040206685.1 Ascaphus truei | reverse complement strand
TCAAATGAACTTTTATGGTGCAGAAGCCGCATGGTGCCTGTGCCTACAGTGTATGTATTTGTCAGTGTGTCTCTATCTGCATTTCTGTCTCTTGCTGGCCGCCAGCCTGTGTGATGATGTCAGCCTGTCTGTGATGTAAGAGAGACATTGTGATATCATCACATACTGTAGGCAGGATGGCAGGTGTAAAGCTTCTAAAAGAGAGAGGGAGGGAGAGAGGTAGAGGAGAGAGAGGGAGAAAGAGGGAGAGAGAGAGCAAGCAGCTCCTCCCTCCCATGCAAATGACTGGAGGCAGAGGAGTAGAGGGACAGAAGCCTGTGCTGCTTGTAATGGGACAGGATTTGGGGTGCTGTTTCATGCTCTATCTCCCTCCCTCCCACTGTCTCAGGTGCAGAAAGTTTTCAAGGGAGAGAGGAAAGGAAGAGGAAAATGGAAGCTGAGGAGAGCTGGTCCTGTCCCTCTTGTTGGTAAAGAGGGGGCATCCAGAAAGAGGTAAGGAGATAGTTTTATTTTAATTCAAGAAGGAGTGCCTGGTGGCGAAGCTGGTGTGCTCTGTCACACTACAGACCCCTCCCTGTGTGTGTGCGTGCGTGCGTGCGTGCGTGCGTCTGCAGGGGGTATCTGTCCCATCCATAGATATCAGGGGTACTGCAGCTGCTGCTGCTGTTCAAACTTTTGCTTTAGGCCCATTCCTTTGATGTTAATAAGCGTTTCTAGTACAATCTTTTTCGCTCTGTTCACCCACATCTTTACATTACCTCGTGTGTGTGTGTGTGTGTGTGTGTGTATGTGTATGTGTGTGTACGTGTGTATAGCATGTGTTTGAAACACTATACTGTATCTGCATAGAAAAAAAGCCTTCTTTTAGTAATGTACAGTTCAAATACTGTATGAACATGACCCCATCTCATCTCATCCCCCTGACTCTGGATACAAAACATTCATGTATTCGTTTGCAACTTTTCATACAATTTGCTTGCACCATTTCAGAGAAATTAAATATTTAAAATGGAAATAAATTGGTAACTGCAGTAACAAACAACACTGTACATGCTAATAGTACATCCATGTAAGCAGTACATACATGCTCAGGAGTTGTTTTTTTGGATCGGTATATACTTGTCATTATCCACTTCAACCATTTTAATTCCCCCCTTTTAAATTATTGTACTGGTTGATGTGTATGTATATATATATATATATATATATATATATATATATATATATATATATATATATATATATATATATATGATATATATCTATATATCTATATATATATATATATATATATATTTCAACCATTATCACCTACAGTACAGTAGCATACAGTGCTCCCACTGCAGCAAGGGATTCTGGGAAATGACATGCAATGTTTACTCGCTCATCCCACAACGTGGCGGTATCAAATATAGCGTTTTCCCAGTTATTATATCCCTGCAGGATGTAGGATAATCCCAGCCAAACCCACATACTTACTACATTCCCGTTATGTCACATGTATTATTTCCTGTGAAGGAAGCGCTATGTATATTCCCATTATGGTCACAAATTGGACGATACTGTATTTCCATTATGTCTCCTATTATTTTCCCATGATATCTCATAGAATACTGTCATCCAAAACCACATCATTATTGAATGATTGAAAATGATGCCTCCGTTTTATGTCAAGATTGTCTTGACACTTAGACCCCCAAGATTTCAATAGCGCCTCACTTAAAAGATGACATTATTTTTGATTCAAATGAACTTTTATGGTGCAGAAGCCGCATGGTGCCTGTGCCTACAGTGTATGTATTTGTCAGTGTGTCTCTATCTGCATTTCTGTCTCTTGCTGGCCGCCAGCCTGTGTGATGATGTCAGCCTGTCTGTGATGTAAGAGAGACATTGTGATATCATCACATACTGTAGGCAGGATGGCAGGTGTAAAGCTTCTAAAAGAGAGAGGGAGGGAGAGAGGTAGAGGAGAGAGAGGGAGAAAGAGGGAGAGAGAGAGCAAGCAGCTCCTCCCTCCCATGCAAATGACTGGAGGCAGAGGAGTAGAGGGACAGAAGCCTGTGCTGCTTGTAATGGGACAGGATTTGGGGTGCTGTTTCATGCTCTATCTCCCTCCCTCCCACTGTCTCAGGTGCAGAAAGTTTTCAAGGGAGAGAGGAAAGGAAGAGGAAAATGGAAGCTGAGGAGAGCTGGTCCTGTCCCTCTTGTTGGTAAAGAGGGGGCATCCAGAAAGAGGTAAGGAGATAGTTTTATTTTAATTCAAGAAGGAGTGCCTGGTGGCGAAGCTGGTGTGCTCTGTCACACTACAGACCCCTCCCTGTGTGTGTGTGTGCGTGCGTGCGTGCGTGCGTGCGTCTGCAGGGGGTATCTGTCCCATCCATAGATATCAGGGGTACTGCAGCTGCTGCTGCTGTTCAAACTTTTGCTTTAGGCCCATTCCTTTGATGTTAATAAGCGTTTCTAGTACAATCTTTTTCGCTCTGTTCACCCACATCTTTACATTACCTCGTGTGTGTGTGTGTGTGTGTGTGTGTGTATGTGTATGTGTGTGTACGTGTGTATAGCATGTGTTTGAAACACTATACTGTATCTGCATAGAAAAAAAGCCTTCTTTTAGTAATGTACAGTTCAAATACTGTATGAACATGACCCCATCTCATCTCATCCCCCTGACTCTGGATACAAAACATTCATGTATTCGTTTGCAACTTTTCATACAATTTGCTTGCACCATTTCAGAGAAATTAAATATTTAAAATGGAAATAAATTGGTAACTGCAGTAACAAACAACACTGTACATGCTAATAGTACATCCATGTAAGCAGTACATACATGCTCAGGAGTTGTTTTTTTGGATCGGTATATACTTGTCATTATCCACTTCAACCATTTTAATTCCCCCCTTTTAAATTATTGTACTGGTTGATGTGTATGTATATATATATATATATATATATATATATATATATATATATATATATAGATATATATCTATATATCTATATATATATATATATATATATATATATATTTCAACCATTATCACCTACAGTACAGTAGCATACAGTGCTCCCACTGCAGCAAGGGATTCTGGGAAATGACATGCAATGTTTACTCGCTCATCCCACAACGTGGCGGTATCAAATATAGCGTTTTCCCAGTTATTATATCCCTGCAGGATGTAGGATAATCCCAGCCAAACCCACATACTTACTACATTCCCGTTATGTCACATGTATTATTTCCTGTGAAGGAAGCGCTATGTATATTCCCATTATGGTCACAAATTGGACGATACTGTATTTCCATTATGTCTCCTATTATTTTCCCATGATATCTCATAGAATACTGTCATCCAAAACCACATCATTATTGAATGATTGAAAATGATGCCTCCGTTTTATGTCAAGATTGTCTTGACACTTAGACCCCCAAGATTTCAATAGCGCCTCACTTAAAAGATGACATTATTTTTGATTCAAATGAACTTTTATGGTGCAGAAGCCGCATGGTGCCTGTGCCTACAGTGTATGTATTTGTCAGTGTGTCTCTATCTGCATTTCTGTCTCTTGCTGGCCGCCAGCCTGTGTGATGATGTCAGCCTGTCTGTGATGTAAGAGAGACATTGTGATATCATCACATACTGTAGGCAGGATGGCAGGTGTAAAGCTTCTAAAAGAGAGAGGGAGGGAGAGAGGTAGAGGAGAGAGAGGGAGAAAGAGGGAGAGAGAGAGCAAGCAGCTCCTCCCTCCCATGCAAATGACTGGAGGCAGAGGAGTAGAGGGACAGAAGCCTGTGCTGCTTGTAATGGGACAGGATTTGGGGTGCTGTTTCATGCTCTATCTCCCTCCCTCCCACTGTCTCAGGTGCAGAAAGTTTTCAAGGGAGAGAGGAAAGGAAGAGGAAAATGGAAGCTGAGGAGAGCTGGTCCTGTCCCTCTTGTTGGTAAAGAGGGGGCATCCAGAAAGAGGTAAGGAGATAGTTTTATTTTAATTCAAGAAGGAGTGCCTGGTGGCGAAGCTGGTGTGCTCTGTCACACTATAGACCCCTCCCTGTGTGTGTGTGTGTGCGTGCGTGCGTGCGTCTGCAGGGGGTATCTGTCCCATCCATAGATATCAGGGGTACTGCAGCTGCTGCTGCTGTTCAAACTTTTGCTTTAGGCCCATTCCTTTGATGTTAATAAGCGTTTCTAGTACAATCTTTTTCGCTCTGTTCACCCACATCTTTACATTACCTCGTGTGTGTGTGTGTGTGTGTGTGTGTGTGTATGTGTATGTGTGTGTACGTGTGTATAGCATGTGTTTGAAACACTATACTGTATCTGCATAGAAAAAAAGCCTTCTTTTAGTAATGTACAGTTCAAATACTGTATGAACATGACCCCATCTCATCTCATCCCCCTGACTCTGGATACAAAACATTCATGTATTCGTTTGCAACTTTTCATACAATTTGCTTGCACCATTTCAGAGAAATTAAATATTTAAAATGGAAATAAATTGGTAACTGCAGTAACAAACAACACTGTACATGCTAATAGTACATCCATGTAAGCAGTACATACATGCTCAGGAGTTGTTTTTTTGGATCGGTATATACTTGTCATTATCCACTTCAACCATTTTAATTCCCCCCTTTTAAATTATTGTACTGGTTGATGTGTATGTATATATATATATATATATATATATATATATATATATATATATATATATATATATATATATATATATATATAGATATATATCTATATATCTATATATATATATATATATATATATATTTCAACCATTATCACCTACAGTACAGTAGCATACAGTGCTCCCACTGCAGCAAGGGATTCTGGGAAATGACATGCAATGTTTACTCGCTCATCCCACAACGTGGCGGTATCAAATATAGCGTTTTCCCAGTTATTATATCCCTGCAGGATGTAGGATAATCCCAGCCAAACCCACATACTTACTACATTCCCGTTATGTCACATGTATTATTTCCTGTGAAGGAAGCGCTATGTATATTCCCATTATGGTCACAAATTGGACGATACTGTATTTCCATTATGTCTCCTATTATTTTCCCATGATATCTCATAGAATACTGTCATCCAAAACCACATCATTATTGAATGATTGAAAATGATGCCTCCGTTTTATGTCAAGATTGTCTTGACACTTAGACCCCCAAGATTTCAATAGCGCCTCACTTAAAAGATGACATTATTTTTGATTCAAATGAACTTTTATGGTGCAGAAGCCGCATGGTGCCTGTGCCTACAGTGTATGTATTTGTCAGTGTGTCTCTATCTGCATTTCTGTCTCTTGCTGGCCGCCAGCCTGTGTGATGATGTCAGCCTGTCTGTGATGTAAGAGAGACATTGTGATATCATCACATACTGTAGGCAGGATGGCAGGTGTAAAGCTTCTAAAAGAGAGAGGGAGGGAGAGAGGTAGAGGAGAGAGAGGGAGAAAGAGGGAGAGAGAGAGCAAGCAGCTCCTCCCTCCCATGCAAATGACTGGAGGCAGAGGAGTAGAGGGACAGAAGCCTGTGCTGCTTGTAATGGGACAGGATTTGGGGTGCTGTTTCATGCTCTATCTCCCTCCCTCCCACTGTCTCAGGTGCAGAAAGTTTTCAAGGGAGAGAGGAAAGGAAGAGGAAAATGGAAGCTGAGGAGAGCTGGTCCTGTCCCTCTTGTTGGTAAAGAGGGGGCATCCAGAAAGAGGTAAGGAGATAGTTTTATTTTAATTCAAGAAGGAGTGCCTGGTGGCGAAGCTGGTGTGCTCTGTCACACTACAGACCCCTCCCTGTGTGTGTGTGTGCGTGCGTGCGTGCGTCTGCAGGGGGTATCTGTCCCATCCATAGATATCAGGGGTACTGCAGCTGCTGCTGCTGTTCAAACTTTTGCTTTAGGCCCATTCCTTTGATGTTAATAAGCGTTTCTAGTACAATCTTTTTCGCTCTGTTCACCCACATCTTTACATTACCTCGTGTGTGTGTGTGTGTGTGTGTGTGTGTGTATGTGTATGTGTGTGTACGTGTGTATAGCATGTGTTTGAAACACTATACTGTATCTGCATAGAAAAAAAGCCTTCTTTTAGTAATGTACAGTTCAAATACTGTATGAACATGACCCCATCTCATCTCATCCCCCTGACTCTGGATACAAAACATTCATGTATTCGTTTGCAACTTTTCATACAATTTGCTTGCACCATTTCAGAGAAATTAAATATTTAAAATGGAAATAAATTGGTAACTGCAGTAACAAACAACACTGTACATGCTAATAGTACATCCATGTAAGCAGTACATACATGCTCAGGAGTTGTTTTTTTGGATCGGTATATACTTGTCATTATCCACTTCAACCATTTTAATTCCCCCCTTTTAAATTATTGTACTGGTTGATGTGTATGTATATATATATATATATATATATATATATATATATATATATATATATATATATATATAGATATAGATATATATCTATATATCTATATATATATATATATATATATATATTTCAACCATTATCACCTACAGTACAGTAGCATACAGTGCTCCCACTGCAGCAAGGGATTCTGGGAAATGACATGCAATGTTTACTCGCTCATCCCACAACGTGGCGGTATCAAATATAGCGTTTTCCCAGTTATTATATCCCTGCAGGATGTAGGATAATCCCAGCCAAACCCACATACTTACTACATTCCCGTTATGTCACATGTATTATTTCCTGTGAAGGAAGCGCTATGTATATTCCCATTATGGTCACAAATTGGACGATACTGTATTTCCATTATGTCTCCTATTATTTTCCCATGATATCTCATAGAATACTGTCATCCAAAACCACATCATTATTGAATGATTGAAAATGATGCCTCCGTTTTATGTCAAGATTGTCTTGACACTTAGACCCCCAAGATTTCAATAGCGCCTCACTTAAAAGATGACATTATTTTTGATTCAAATGAACTTTTATGGTGCAGAAGCCGCATGGTGCCTGTGCCTACAGTGTATGTATTTGTCAGTGTGTCTCTATCTGCATTTCTGTCTCTTGCTGGCCGCCAGCCTGTGTGATGATGTCAGCCTGTCTGTGATGTAAGAGAGACATTGTGATATCATCACATACTGTAGGCAGGATGGCAGGTGTAAAGCTTCTAAAAGAGAGAGGGAGGGAGAGAGGTAGAGGAGAGAGAGGGAGAAAGAGGGAGAGAGAGAGCAAGCAGCTCCTCCCTCCCATGCAAATGACTGGAGGCAGAGGAGTAGAGGGACAGAAGCCTGTGCTGCTTGTAATGGGACAGGATTTGGGGTGCTGTTTCATGCTCTATCTCCCTCCCTCCCACTGTCTCAGGTGCAGAAAGTTTTCAAGGGAGAGAGGAAAGGAAGAGGAAAATGGAAGCTGAGGAGAGCTGGTCCTGTCCCTCTTGTTGGTAAAGAGGGGGCATCCAGAAAGAGGTAAGGAGATAGTTTTATTTTAATTCAAGAAGGAGTGCCTGGTGGCGAAGCTGGTGTGCTCTGTCACACTACAGACCCCTCCCTGTGTGTGTGTGTGTGCGTGCGTGCGTGCGTCTGCAGGGGGTATCTGTCCCATCCATAGATATCAGGGGTACTGCAGCTGCTGCTGCTGTTCAAACTTTTGCTTTAGGCCCATTCCTTTGATGTTAATAAGCGTTTCTAGTACAATCTTTTTCGCTCTGTTCACCCACATCTTTACATTACCTCGTGTGTGTGTGTGTGTGTGTGTGTGTGTATGTGTATGTGTGTGTACGTGTGTATAGCATGTGTTTGAAACACTATACTGTATCTGCATAGAAAAAAAGCCTTCTTTTAGTAATGTACAGTTCAAATACTGTATGAACATGACCCCATCTCATCTCATCCCCCTGACTCTGGATACAAAACATTCATGTATTCGTTTGCAACTTTTCATACAATTTGCTTGCACCATTTCAGAGAAATTAAATATTTAAAATGGAAATAAATTGGTAACTGCAGTAACAAACAACACTGTACATGCTAATAGTACATCCATGTAAGCAGTACATACATGCTCAGGAGTTGTTTTTTTGGATCGGTATATACTTGTCATTATCCACTTCAACCATTTTAATTCCCCCCTTTTAAATTATTGTACTGGTTGATGTGTATGTATATATATATATATATATATATATATATATATATATATATATATATATATATATATATATATATATATATATATATATATATATATATATAGATATATATCTATATATCTATATATATATATATATATATATATATATATATATATATATATATATATATTTCAACCATTATCACCTACAGTACAGTAGCATACAGTGCTCCCACTGCAGCAAGGGATTCTGGGAAATGACATGCAATGTTTACTCGCTCATCCCACAACGTGGCGGTATCAAATATAGCGTTTTCCCAGTTATTATATCCCTGCAGGATGTAGGATAATCCCAGCCAAACCCACATACTTACTACATTCCCGTTATGTCACATGTATTATTTCCTGTGAAGGAAGCGCTATGTATATTCCCATTATGGTCACAAATTGGACGATACTGTATTTCCATTATGTCTCCTATTATTTTCCCATGATATCTCATAGAATACTGTCATCCAAAACCACATCATTATTGAATGATTGAAAATGATGCCTCCGTTTTATGTCAAGATTGTCTTGACACTTAGACCCCCAAGATTTCAATAGCGCCTCACTTAAAAGATGACATTATTTTTGATTCAAATGAACTTTTATGGTGCAGAAGCCGCATGGTGCCTGTGCCTACAGTGTATGTATTTGTCAGTGTGTCTCTATCTGCATTTCTGTCTCTTGCTGGCCGCCAGCCTGTGTGATGATGTCAGCCTGTCTGTGATGTAAGAGAGACATTGTGATATCATCACATACTGTAGGCAGGATGGCAGGTGTAAAGCTTCTAAAAGAGAGAGGGAGGGAGAGAGGTAGAGGAGAGAGAGGGAGAAAGAGGGAGAGAGAGAGCAAGCAGCTCCTCCCTCCCATGCAAATGACTGGAGGCAGAGGAGTAGAGGGACAGAAGCCTGTGCTGCTTGTAATGGGACAGGATTTGGGGTGCTGTTTCATGCTCTATCTCCCTCCCTCCCACTGTCTCAGGTGCAGAAAGTTTTCAAGGGAGAGAGGAAAGGAAGAGGAAAATGGAAGCTGAGGAGAGCTGGTCCTGTCCCTCTTGTTGGTAAAGAGGGGGCATCCAGAAAGAGGTAAGGAGATAGTTTTATTTTAATTCAAGAAGGAGTGCCTGGTGGCGAAGCTGGTGTGCTCTGTCACACTACAGACCCCTCCCTGTGTGTGTGTGTGTGCGTGCGTGCGTGCGTCTGCAGGGGGTATCTGTCCCATCCATAGATATCAGGGGTACTGCAGCTGCTGCTGCTGTTCAAACTTTTGCTTTAGGCCCATTCCTTTGATGTTAATAAGCGTTTCTAGTACAATCTTTTTCGCTCTGTTCACCCACATCTTTACATTACCTCGTGTGTGTGTGTGTGTGTGTGTGTGTGTATGTGTATGTGTGTGTACGTGTGTATAGCATGTGTTTGAAACACTATACTGTATCTGCATAGAAAAAAAGCCTTCTTTTAGTAATGTACAGTTCAAATACTGTATGAACATGACCCCATCTCATCTCATCCCCCTGACTCTGGATACAAAACATTCATGTATTCGTTTGCAACTTTTCATACAATTTGCTTGCACCATTTCAGAGAAATTAAATATTTAAAATGGAAATAAATTGGTAACTGCAGTAACAAACAACACTGTACATGCTAATAGTACATCCATGTAAGCAGTACATACATGCTCAGGAGTTGTTTTTTTGGATCGGTATATACTTGTCATTATCCACTTCAACCATTTTAATTCCCCCCTTTTAAATTATTGTACTGGTTGATGTGTATGTATATATATATATATCTTATACTATATTAGTGAAAGCACTGTATGTTTGCCTGCCTGCCTGCCTGCATGCATGCCTGCCTGCTGGATGTCCGGTGTCCCTAGCGGCAATCTCATTGGTCCCTTGGCCCGCCCGCCCCCGCACACCTCTCATTGGCCTCACACACTCACACCACCCCCTTGGCCCGCCCCCCACACCTCTCATTGGCCTGAGGCGGAGTGACGGGCCAAAGGTCCAAAAAAATAAATAAAACACACACACACACACACACACACACACCTCTCTCCCCTCTCCAAATCACCTCTTCCCCCTCCCCAGCGGCATCACCTCTTCCCCCTCCCCAGCGGCATCACCTCTTCCCCCTCCCCAGCGGCATCACCTCTTCCCCCTCTCCAGCGGCATCACCTCTTCCCCCTCCCCAGCGGCATCACCTCTTCCCCCTCCCCAGCGGCATCACCTCTTCCCCCTCCCCAGCGGCATCACCTCTCCCCCCTCACCGCTCCAAATCACCTCTCCCCGCTCCAAATCACCTCTCCCCGCTCCAAATCACCTCTCCCCGCTCCAAATCACCTCTCCCCCCTCCCCGCTCCAAATCACCTCGCTTCCCGCAGCTGCCACGCGGCGCGTAAGATGGCGGACCCCCTTCCTCCCTCGCGGCGCCGAGTCAGACGGTGGCGGCGCCCGGAAGTACAGGTAGGTGTCGCTCCCCACCTCCGGCGCCAAACGGAACTGAGAAAGGGCGCATCAACTGAGGTGTGTGTGTGTGTGTGTGTGTGTGTGTGTGTGTGTCACTGTCCACTGCCCCCCCCTCCTATCCACTGCCCCCCCTCCTGTCCACTGCCCCCCCCTCCTGTCCACTGCCCCCCCCCTCCTGTCCACTGCCCCCCCTCCTGTCCACTGCCCCCCCCTCCTGTCCACTGCCCCCCCCTCCTGTCCACTGCCCCCCCCTCCTGTCCACTGCCCCCCCCCTCCTGTCCACTGCCCCCCCCCTCCTGTCCACTGCCCCCCCCCTCCTGTCCCCCCTCCTGTCCACTGCCCCCCCCTCCTGTCCACTGCCCCCCCCCCTCCTGTCCACTGCCCCCCCCTCCTGTCCACTGCCCCCCCCCTCCTGTCCACTGCCCCCCCCCTCCTGTCCACTGCCCCCCCTCCTGTCCACTGCCCCCCCCTCCTGTCCACTGCCCCCCCCTCCTGTCCACTGCCCCCCCCTCCTGTCCACTGCCCCCTCCCTCCTGTCCACTGCCCCCCCCCCTCCTGTCCACTGCCCCCCCCCTCCTGTCCACTGCCCCCCCCCTCCTGTCCACTGCCCCCCCCCTCCTGTCCACTGCCCCCCCCTCCTTTCCACTGCCCCCCCCTCCTGTCCACTGCCCCCCCCCCTCCTGTCCACTGCCCCCCCCCCTCCTGTCCACTGCCCCCCCCCTCCTGTCCACTGCCCCCTCCCTCCTGTCCACTGCCCCCCCCCCTCCTGTCCACTGCCCCCCCCCTCCTGTCCACTGCCCCCCCCCTCCTGTCCACTGCAGGAAATGCAGGGGGGGAATCCATGCCTTTGAGGCGCCCCCCCCCCCTCCCTTTGACGCCCCCCCCCCTCCCTTTGACGGCCCCCCCCCTCCCTTTGACGCCCCCCCCCCCTCCCTTTGACGCCCCCCCCCCCTCCCTTTGACGCCCCCCCCTCCCTTTGACGCCCCCCCCCTCCCTTTGACGCCCCCCCCCCTCCCTTTGACGCCCCCCCCCTCCCTTTGACGCCCCCCCCCCCTCCCTTTGACGCCCCCCCTCCCTTTGAGGCCCCCCCCCTCCCTTTGACGCCCCCCCCCTCCCTTTGACGCCCCCCCCTCCCTTTGAGGCCCCCCCCCCTCCCTTTGACGCCCCCCCCTGCCTTTGACGCCCCCCCCTGCCTTTGACGCCCCGCGCGCACACACTGACTGACTGCCGCACGCACGCACACACTGACTGACGCGCACACAAAGCCTGACTGACGCACGCACACACTGACTGAGGCACACACTGACTGTGTGTGCATCAGTCAGTCTGTGTGTGTTTGTGTTTCTGCCTCAGACTCACTGACGCGCGAGCAAACACACAGTGACTGACGCACACACGCTACATGAAGCTGTAAAGGAGGGAGGGAGGGGGGGGACTGGATTGATGTGAATGGGGGACAAACAGAGAGAGGGGGGAGGAGAGAGAGGAACGGGAACATTACATCCCGGGCAACGCCGGGTCTCTCAGCTAGTATATATATATATATATATATATATATATATATATATATATATATATAGATATATATCTATATATCTATATATATATATATATATATATTTCAACCATTATCACCTACAGTACAGTAGCATACAGTGCTCCCACTGCAGCAAGGGATTCTGGGAAATGACATGCAATGTTTACTCGCTCATCCCACAACCTGGCGGTATCAAATATAGCGTTTTCCCAGTTATTATATCCCTGCAGGATGTAGGATAATCCCAGCCAAACCCACATACTTACTACATTCCCGTTATGTCACATGTATTATTTCCTGTGAAGGAAGCGCTATGTATATTCCCATTATGGTCACAAATTGGACGATACTGTATTTCCATTATGTCTCCTATTATTTTCCCATGATATCTCATAGAATACTGTCATCCAAAACCACATCATTATTGAATGATTGAAAATGATGCCTCCGTTTTATGTCAAGATTGTCTTGACACTTAGACCCCCAAGATTTCAATAGCGCCTCACTTAAAAGATGACATTATTTTTGATTCAAATGAACTTTTATGGTGCAGAAGCCGCATGGTGCCTGTGCCTACAGTGTATGTATTTGTCAGTGTGTCTCTATCTGCATTTCTGTCTCTTGCTGGCCGCCAGCCTGTGTGATGATGTCAGCCTGTCTGTGATGTAAGAGAGACATTGTGATATCATCACATACTGTAGGCAGGATGGCAGGTGTAAAGCTTCTAAAAGAGAGAGGGAGGGAGAGAGGTAGAGGAGAGAGAGGGAGAAAGAGGGAGAGAGAGAGCAAGCAGCTCCTCC